>NW_024533509.1:0-63030 GCF_016097555.1 Gigantopelta aegis | reverse complement strand
TTAGTGGCATCCTTTTTACTTGACATCTAAGTACAGAATACTGTATTTCAATTTAATTTATCATCTTTGATAATTTTTACAATTCTTGCTTATTGATCTATTGCATGTGCACATTTTGCCATCCAACTTACGCTTTGTTTATTTCCAGCATTATCTTTTATTACGTAGCTTCTTCTTAACAATTGTAGTCGGGACAAGTCATACCGTAAGGTATAAATTTTTCGTGGGGATTTTAATTTCGCTGTATGCGTGGGTTGTTGGTTTTATCACAAATTAACTTTTATTCCCTCACCACGCATAATTCACGGGATCTCACCCATAAAGCGTGTAAAAAACGGCTACAGTAAAGGGTTACTAACGTTCTTCTATTTTGCACTAAAAGTACTTCTCTGTCAACTGCCTCCCAGATTTCTCGTATATATGGTACCCTCTCACTATGGATTCATAGGAATAGCTAGCCATACTTCGCGAAAATCACACTTGTGTTCACAACACATGTCCTGATACCACACCATTAATTAATACTGTCACACCACTAACACGAAAGTTAATATCCACGAAATTTAAATAATAAAAGCAAATTTTTAAAACACGAAAATTTAAACCCCCCCCCCCCCCCTCGAAAGTTGTACCCGTACGGTATTTCAAAATATTCACATATTTTTTTGATTAATGCTTTTCTAGGCACCTGAGAAGATTACTTTAGTGTTCACATTAGAATTGTGGGTGACTGGCCTCGTAAGTTTTTCTGTGTGTTTGTTCTTGTAGTTTTAAATTAGTTAGATAGTTTGGACATATCACGTAAGTCTTGTCTGTAATATACAGTCTAACTGTAACTAACATTCATATTAGTGAAATTGTTCAGACTGTTGCGTCATACTAAGTATATATGAACAAAGTCACAAACTCCATGCTGTTCCAGATAAATAAATACCTAGAATTTATAGCCTGATATGTAGGTCAAATCTCACAGTATATTTTTTATTAGTTTGGTCTTTGGTTAGTTGAGATCTGTAATTTTAAATTAATGATTTGTGGGTTAATGTAGTTTATCTGTACCTATTGAACAAATGAATTTGAACATCGGCCTATTTGTTGGTGGTGGGTGTGGACTATATAATGATGTGATTTGGCTTACATTGTATATGATTTTTTGTAGAATTTCCTTCTATATATATATATATATATATATAATACATCATTATTGTATTTTTGGAGGGTTAGCAGAAATACTTGGTGTTGATCGTGATGACTTTCAACAATCATGGGAGCTCCCAAGGTTTGTTGTTGTCCTTTGTGATGAGGCATATACATAATTAAATTAAAGTTTTACTATTTCTTTGTAATTACAAAACACCTAATAATATACAAAGGTTGCTTTTATAGTCATTAGTTTTAAATATTACTTGTATGTACGTGACAATTGAGGGATGATATTTAAAACAGATTAGACTTTTTCTACCTCTGTTGTGAATGTTTTATACGTTTTTGTTTGTATCTTTTTCATTAGTATGTATGTGATGGACCTTTTGGAACAGCTAGTGAAGTAAGTTTAATATGCTGTGCATTACTTGGTAATGTGTACATGTATTTCATATTGTATTCATTGTTGTATTGACTGTTGTTGGTGATAATGTGATTAATTGTTTATACTGAATGTTATTACCCTTCACAAACAATGAATTTAATTACTTGGGTATGACAATATTTAACTTCTATAATTTGAGAAAACTAAGCACTATAGTATAGCAAAGTCAATTCTTCATCATAGCAAAAATCTTAATAGTTTACTACACAAACAAAAATTATATTATTATAGAACAATTCTATAATGATTATAATAATCTTGTTATCTTTGTCTTATCTAGGATGTCTTTGATCATTCAGTGGGCTTACTAGTTGGGTCTGGTATTGGTGTCAACACCATTTGCCTCTGTTTTAAAATCTCTATACTATCGTCCTCAGTGACGATAGTGCAGGCTTAGTTTTAAAGAGTTATATTTTGTTTGGAGATTGTCATGAAACTCATTCTTTTGAATGGTTTGTAAACCTATAATATCTCAAGTCGAGCTGCATAGCAGACCAATCTCCACTCTCTCCTTTAACCTCAAAGAGATTATTTCAAGAACTAGAACAGCAACTTCATCATGAAACGTGGTATAGATGACTTCTTAACAAGTTGGATTTATCTGACACGAGGATGGAGGGATAATCAGGTTAGTATAAAGTATTGCTCTGCATTTCATCAAACTCAGTTTGTTCCTGAGTTAAACGTCGCATGAATGTAGCCTTAATTTGAAATACACACATTCTTGCTCTTCTCATTTCAAAACTTACATTATTTGTCAGGGTTTTTTTATAAAGACATGAGTAGTATGGAAACTAAGTCTTGTGCACCACAGAACATTTTACAATTAGCATGCTACATGACCTGCATATAATTAATGCATGTGTGTGTGTTTCTTGCATAGGCATTTTATCTAATTGTTGAATGAAGGCCGTGTTACTAGTGAGGATGCTAGTGAAGATATGGTGGATGCCATTACAGGACTGCGTGCTAATACTACCTTTTGGTAGACCAGAATGGGATAAAATCTTTGAAAAAACTCTCAAATGACCACCCCAAGTGAGGTTTACTTATAATAGAGCAATGATTCTTTGATTTGCTTGCATATTGTAGGTTAGAGACCAGAATAGAGGTTTACCTTATTGTTTAGTAACTTATAAGGGATTATAATTGTGGTAGTCTATAAGGTAGATTAAGGAATAGAACTTACATGAGTCATTATGTATAAAGAACCATTTTACTAGGATGGAAATAGCCTTCATCTCAAGAGAAAAAGTACAACCTGAAGCCTTGAATAACTTTCAATTCAATACAAACAACCTTTCACATAAATTGTCTTCTAAGTAACTTAAATCCTTTTGCTTTAAAATTATCTTGCTTAGGAGCTTAATAGTGTACCTATGTTTTTTTAACTGTGTGTTATTAATGGTGTGAAGACCAATCACATTTAAAATAACAAATTATTTTGTAGTACTGATGTGGTGTTTTCTTTTGTGGACCATCTGTTCTCTCTCCATAACCTCATGGATATTGTAACACCTTTACCAAGAAGGGGGGTATACAGGAGCTCGATTTTATTATAACAAGGAGAATTTTGAGGAACATTAGAAAGACAATCTCAATGTTAACTGTATGACTAATGTTTGCTTGATTACTTGCTACTTATACATGGTTAGGTTTTGTTTTTTGGGGGATTAATATCCTTTTAGTATATTATTTATAATAATACTTGTAGTTCTGCTCTATTGTCTGTCATTTACTTTTTACGAAGTTTTATTCACAGTTCCATATGGTTGTTATAATCATGAAAAATTATTGTGTTGAGTTTTGTCAATTTAAAGAGAATGTGTACAAACATTGTAAACTTGTACACTCACACAAGGTGTGCATTTCATATATGTCAGTTTGCTGCATCGTGGAATGCAGTAATAGTTTTCAGTAGATTCTTTGATACGGATACTCATCTATTGGAGGATGTATATCAAGGAAGCACGTAGTAGTATCTCATTAATCATTTACCTGTATGACGTCTGACGATAAGGGAACTACATGCTTTAGAAGTCCAGTAGTTGCCTATGAAGCCCTAATAAGATCTGATTCTCTCACGTGACTAATGCAGTAACGAGGAGGAGGTCTATGGCTTAAAGGTGTGGTTAACAAGAGGAAGCTGAGTGTAAGTTAACACTTAACGAATCAGCGAATTGGCGGACACGAAGGAACTTGTTGATCTCCTTGAACGGAGAATTCCCGAGGGCAGGAATGCTCTCAAAGACAGTCCATAAGAATCTTGAAGGATTAGCAAGCGTACTGTGAACGTAACTACGTCGAGACTGGGCAAACACCACAGTTTCTAGAGGAGACGAAAGCCTATGCAGCCAATCTTTGGCTAGCGTTGCCTATCAAGTTAACATATTAGCTACGAGCATGTTGGAGCTACTGGATAGACAGATGAAACATATGAATGATAATGGACTCTAATATCCGCCATATATCACAGGTATGTGCTACTTGTTAAAAATTGTACCCCCATAATTCTAATCATTACTATAGACTAAGTAGAATAGGATTTAGAAACAACATAAGATGTTGAACATGCATTGCATCAGATAAAGTAACTCACTTTATATCATAATTTCTTAAGGCTGCTTGAAATACATGTTGGTATTAGACAATGTTTATTGACAACATCTGTTGTTTGCTTTTAATTAGAAGTATAAGCAAAAGGAGTACAATAAGCTACATACATTACATTGCAAGTATACATTTTTACGTACTAAAGTATGGTGCCAAAAATAGATGTATGCAATCTGTAGATATGTGTATACATTGTTGAGTGTGTATATTTGCATGCAAGTGGATGTACAACTTCACATACCTTATTTATTGTACATGTAGTCACTGTTACTCTATTCTCCTTGGCATTAGAACAAGTTTTATTGTTTAACTTTCCTATAGGCTGTTGACATACATAAAGAGAAAGTGGCAAGACGGGAAATTGGAGCTCTTGCTAGTAGTAAGAACATTACCAGAACACAAAGGGTGGTCACCCCTCACACAAAAGAGAAACCTCAAAAGTATGTCCGTAACAAATTGGACTTCAATAGTCCTCGATCAGTTTGGTCATGGTATCAGAACATCTACTACAGATTTGCCTCGCAAGTTTTTCAGGTGCACCATCTGAAGTAAGTACATATATAAGGCAATCTGATTGTATTGTATGACTTACACACTCAATATTGAACTCGTTATTGTTTTAGAAGGAATATTCTATAGCATCCTTAAACAATATGGTTTAATTTAATACATCAATATTGTTATGAAAAGTTGACTGGAGTTTCAGCTTATGTCATAACACAGCATGGGTGTGACCTCAAAAGTTGTTTACTTAAGACCTTTCATAGCTTCTTTTGCTTTTGAATAATTTGCTACTTTTCTGAATGTTTCATTGTAGTTGTAGTGTGGGTACACATGATGTATTGTTATCTTGTGGATATAAGGGGAGCATGTGTGACAATGTACTTATAGCTGTGGATTGGATGAGACAACTTTCAGTTTATGGAATTGGGAGATAGTTGAGTTTTATGAACCACAGTAGTTTCTCTTTAAAATGATGGTAAAATAGTTTTATTATAAAACAGAATATTTGGCCTAGAAGCCTTCACCCCAGGCTGCTTATGAGATTAACTATAATGAAAAAAGTGGTGATGTTATATACACAAGTACAAATGTATATTAATGTACTATGTGAGAATAATGATGTGTGCAAAAATCCTAATCAATTGATAAAGAGATATAATGTTGTCTCATTATCAGTTGAATAGGGAGACATGAAGCTGTTCATAAAGCTATCAATTTTTTTCTTTTTTGGTAAGTTTATAACAGCTAATAAGAGGCCTTTAGGCCAAATGTTCTTTTTTATGATAAAACTTGTTTATTGTCATTGTTTAACAGATTTATAAAGTTCCATAACATAAAATTCTACTATCTTTGACTTCAAAAGTTCAACTCTCCCTTCCAATTCCAATGTATGAACCACATGGTAAAGAAACCCACAGGAGCTATCTTTCATTTTGGTGCTGGTAGAGACCACAACTGTCTTAAAAGATATTTGTACTATTGGTGGGTTAATGAATAAACAGAGTTATTACTGTGTAGTTTGTTTTTTTGTTGTTAGTGTTATTCCTAAAGTAGTATATATAGGTCAGGTATCAAACTCATCCTTGAACAAAGTGTAAAATGGATTTCATTGAATACTAGGATATTGTTATTGAGCTTTTGAATTTTTATAATAGTCCACAGTGACACTACGGAGGCCTCACCTGTAAACCGTAGATGGTCCAAACTGTTCCAGTAGCAACAGGTACAGCACCAGCTGCCCCACACACACCTCAAGCTGGTGAGACTATGATGTAATATATTTGTTATAATCAAATCATTGCTGGTGTCTGTGAAGGCATGAGTTATAATACTTTGTGTTTGTCTGCAATGCATATAATACAACAATACAATTCAAAAACTATTCAGTTTGTATATAGTGAGAATCATGCAAAGATGAGGTTTTATGTGTTCTTTTGTAAGTGTATTCAAAAGAAAAACTTGTAAAATTCGTTACTGAAAAAAGTCTGTATGAAAACAAGATGGAATAACTCTTTTTATTACATACACTTTTATTAGTAAATAAAAGATAAGCAAAAACAATGTGATATGCATCAAAACATTTTGTTCAATGTTATATATATAATGATTTAATGACCCTAAACACTGCTTTTTCAAAAATAGAATGTCGTGTTTAAAGTACATTGTACTACAGTGTATGTTGAACAACTAATTTCATCGTGATGTTGTCTTATATTTTAGTAAAACCACCTATGGCTCCAGTCCCTACAGCAACACCTACTCCCAGTTGCTCCTCCTACCTTTCCTGGTAGACCTACTTCCATCCGCCACCTACCATTCCTGGTGAACATAGTTTCCCACAAGAACCTCCACACACAGGATTATCAATATGCTCCACCGCCACCAATGCCTCCCCAACCACCTCCTGGGACAGGCCAGTTTATTCACCACCTCCTCCACCCAGTTCAGAAGGGCTATATGATACTCTAGCCCACCTCACCCACACCTCTATAGAAGTGGTCTGCTTACACACACACCTCAATCCTCCACCACCACCACATAGGTCTTTCCCCTTCCACTCCACCTCCGGCTCCTCCGCTTGGTAATAAATCTGATGGATGGATTGTAGACAGAAGGATTCGTGTTTTGATGCACATTTGCATGTATCAATGCTTTTAGAAGTCTGATTGGGGTTATAATAAAATGTAATAGAGCTTGTTATGAAGATGTCTAACCTGTGTATGTCATTCACATGTATGTTCATGCATCTTAGAGTATGTAATAGAACATTGGAATCATCTCACAATTTACATTCCATTTATATCTAGATCTGGCCTCTCACCCTAATTAAAGCCACATCCTAACTAAACATCATTGATTAGTAATGTTTTTTTGTTTTTTTTTTTCTGGTTACTTAATGTAGTCTGTGAATTGTAAACTTCAATAGTCATTAGGTCTAACTAACTGTAACCTCTTGTAGATGAAGATTATAGTACATGTACATGTATGTTGTTTGTCTATATGAATAATATATTTTCCTTGCAACTCTGTTATTATAAACTTCTTTGATGAAGTTTTGGTTTATGGGTACACTATAACTCTTCAGTAACTTACTTTTTGTTGTTAGTCAACAAATATAATAGTAGATGTATGTTGATAGTTATTATCACTATATTAAATATTATAAATGTAGCATGTAAATCACACAACTTATCTAAAATATAAAAAGCAACCAACTGTAATGCATGTGTAAGTGTGTGTGTGTGTCTGTGTGCATGTGGTGTGTCACTTCATCTATTACAAGCATTTATGTAATTACATGTACATGTGCAATGGTAAGGATTTTTCAGGAAAAGAAAGCTTTTAATTACAACATGAAAGCATGTTGTGTTTATACATGTGCACATGTATTACTCTATTTTTAACCTTGCTATGTATTTATATCTTCAAAATATAACATATACATACATGAATGAAGGACTGTGATATTCTATGTTCTTGTTATTGTTAGGGGGTCCACCTGAACCTGACCCTAGTCCACTCGCACAAGCTTCATTTGTTCCACCTCCTCCTCCTCCACCACCTGCTAATGTTCAAGCAGCACCACCTCCCTCCTCCACCATCAACATTATCTAATACAGCTCCCACCCCTCCTCCTCCTCCACCTCCTGGAGACGGGGTGCTCCACCTCCACCTCCTGGACCAGTGCTCCACCTCCACCTCCTGGACCAGGTGCTCCACCTCCACCTCCTGGACCAGGGCCCCACCTCCCTCCTCCTGGTGGCCCAGGTATGTAACATTACTTACTTTACTAGAAAATGTAAGAAATTGTGAACAGGATAAGTACATAGTCCCATATTTTTTACTATGAGAAGCAGCAATGTGATGGTTTAGTTGTTGGTGTGTTATCAGTGTACCATTGTATAGGTGTTCCTCCACTCCTACCCCACCACCACCCCTTGGGATACCAATAAAAAATCTCCACCAGCTGCTTCTCCCCAATCTACACCTCCGCCTCAAAAGACACACCTCCTCCTATGTCTGGTGAGGGACTACTTGGGATTTGAATCCTTCAAAGATTGTTCTAAAAAAGACAGGTACTATGCACCTACATGTACATTATGAAAAACTCTTGATACACATATATCCATCATAGAGGCAACCCCGCATTTAAAGTAACTGTGTTTTTCGCTTTCATCAACCATACTGAGAATATGTATGCGTGTACTAGCCAAATATCCTCAATGATTCAAAGATGTTTTCCTATTACTTGAGAAACAGTAATCCACCAGAGATGGTTCATTAATGCTTCTGATATTCAAAGTTATTGAAACTCAATACATAGTCAATAGTTTTGCCTATCTCATCAGTTTGAATTGGCACCCATCTGTACCACTTGGCAATTCCTTCAACTATTTTGTATACTACTATATTTCCCTTAAATAGAGTCCAGTCTCGAATTGAGGCCTAGGCAATTCTAGGCTAAGTAGGAAATAGAGGTCTACTGACACACATGCCCTGCCCATTCTACCTTCATCTAGCTATGTGTACTCTGTGTTGTGCATCCCTTCCTTTTCGATAATTTTGGAAAGAACATAGTGGCCAGGGCTCTCTTTTTTGAGGAAAGTGGTATAAAGAGATAATTTTTTTGAATTTTAAATTGCTGAACATCCATGCGGCATTCTATACCCATAATCTGATTAATCAACAATTACCCATGATGCTACATTATCAATTCATAGATACTATTTGTAAGACTAACTACTAGGTTCTTCGTAATCTGTAGTCACTCCACAACTACTCGTATTTGAGACTTATACTTATATATTTTTACTGGATATCATACATCTTCAAATGAAGTTTGTAATTATTCTCTCTTCTTTGACAGAGTTGTCCCTACCAACTTGTCTATCAGCATCCGTTTTTAATTTCTTAACTATATGTACTTTATCTCTACATGTATACAATGCTCATGTACTGCATATGTCATATATAATTATCATTTAATTTTAGGAGTAAATTTGAGAAGGTGATAGCAGTGACATTCTGACGTCAAATGAGGAAGCTAAGGAACCAGTTACCAAAGAGTCTCCTAAAGTTAAACTAAACCTACGCGATCTGGATCTGTTTTGTAAGCAGTACCATACGTTTTGTCTCCTTTCACTCGTGTCTTCTTCGCCTTCCGCCTTCCTCTCCTCCTCCTCCCCACGACAATCAGATGTGGACCCAACCACAATCTCCAGGCCCACCTCCACCACCTTAGTTAAGCAATCAATAACGCAAGTTGTAGCTTACAGTGTGCAATGATCCCTCAGTGTAGCAATGAGCCTCCGACTATGTCTCAAGAAGCTGGGTTACCAATTGACTATGTGGTAATAGAACTTGCTACTCGTGCTCTTGTTGGTAATCACTTGTCTGTGTTTGTATTAGATGTTTCTCTAAGACCCTGTTGTCATGATTTTGTCAAGCCCGCGCCTGAACAACTCGGACTTGCAAAATTCTCGCTGTAGCCTGTTTTGGGTAGGCCGTAGGGATCTCTCATGTCACGGATTGACTGATATTCATGGTTTACTTTAGTGTGTTATGGATTCTGTATTTCACACAATTAAGATAAAGGAGTCCTAGACCCTAAAACCCTAAGTCTTGCGCCATCATACAATTAAATCATTAGTCTTCCGTTTAAACATACTATACAGAGTCATCCTTAATGATAATTTCAATTTAAAAAACAATATTTAACAACATTTGGAGGGAATGGGACAGAAAATCTTGGAGAAAAATGGTGTGGGTATTGTCATCATATGGACGCAAGCATCGTTGGAATTAACAATTAAAAAAAAAAAAAAAAAAGAAAAAAAAATAAGGATAAAAGTAGAATCAAACCTGTAGCTGTCATCCAGTACGTTCCATTTAACTGCAGCACCACATGAAAGGAAATACTTTCAAATTACTATTTTAAGTGAGAATATGTATTATGATAACAAACCCATTGATGGCATCATGTGTAGCAGCCAAACATAATGGAGTAGGTTAAATATCTAAAAATCAAATTTTTTTTTTCGTAAGTTGCTGGTCAGGATGGTCAATTCACCACTCCTTTATTTTTTCTCGAACAACAGTTTAATCAATCTGGCCACCTTAACGACATGCACTTTACACAATATTGGTTCATGAGTCACAATATATTTAGCTTATTCTCTCTTCTATCCATATTAGTATGATAGTATGAATGATAATTAGGAGGTAGTGTAAAGGGTTATACAGAATTGAAACTTTTCATTGCAATTTTCAGCTTGGAGTTGCATAAGTTTTGCCTTAGATTTTGGGTTTGAAAGCGATGTCTATCTAAAAGAGAAGGGTTAACATTACACCCACACAATTAAGTTACCATCTACTAAGTTTAGGAATTTAAGGGGTTTGCAAGTGTGTACTTGTCAATACATGTGTTAATTGGTGTACTACTAATGGTATGTCAGTATTGTTCGGTTACTTAACTTAATAGTGGCTGAGCGTACAAAGTTGACTCACACTGTTTTTGCGTAGGGGGGGAACTTCTTCTCCTGTAATTGCCGCTAGGAGGTGCACCTCCCTCCCTCCTCACTCATCCCGCCACCCACCCACCCAGTCCTCCGTAGACTCGGTCTCACGCCACCAGGTAAGACTGTGGATATTAGCGCTCCATTATCTCTAGTTGTCTTAGGCCTACGGTCCTTCACGGTGGATTCGTAAATGCAAAAGAACCGGACGTACTCTTGATGAAGTGAACAGTGGGCAACCAATTTCGCTTCATTCCGACTATTAAGCTTGTTACAAAATCTAATCTTATCCGATACATGGATACGGCGTCTCTCAGAATCTAAACGATCTAGATCGACTGGATAACTTCAACCCAGTTAACCTGTCTAACTATACACATGTTGATCTCAGATAAGTCACATTAAACAATTGCAGCTGAGTAATGGGAGACTAATATTAAGTAACTGCAATATATTTTTTAGTCAAGAAAAGTCACCAGCTAACTACTAAATGATCCAGTCCTGCTCCAAGACGTGGAAGTCTGTTCCTAAGCACCAACAGGCAATCACTCTGCAATCACTCAGATGAATTATCTATTCCTTAAACTCAAACTAGGAACGAGAAGCAACCAAAACCACCGTGGATCTCCCTTCCCGTGATCCACATCCTCTTTACAAACTCCACAACCTAATCCGTTTGCGGTATTTCCAGACTGGGCACACAGGACTATATTGAGAAAGTGTTATCTACATACACACTCCAATTTCATTAATGGGACCTCAACTCACAAAAATGCATTCCCATAGCTGGCAGCTCCCTATGCTTTATATGTCTTGGGTTCGATCCCCCAGTATATGGATGGTCCCTGGTGACTGTGTTCAAGATAGGTCAGCCGGCACATAATCCCATACATTATATAAACTTCGGACTATATTCGGCGTCGGACTGGACTTCCCCCCGCGCAGCAGGTCGGAAGTCACGCTCAAATGAACAACTGGTCGAGTTTATTGCGTCAATCCTCCCGTCCTGTAACTACGGGTACCAACCAAGTCCCAAGTCTGTAAAGTATACATGTGACCTAACTCTGTACGCAGGCCGGTCCAGGGGGAATGAAGTATGGGGGGAGTCCACTACAAAAAGATACAGAGATTAATCAGAGATTCACATAAGCTGGGGGAAACTTCATTGGGGGAAGGAGCTAGATATGATTCGTTGTCAAGGTGATATTGTAAAAATAACTGCAGTACCATTCCGTGTTCTTACTAAACAGGTTACTGAGTGTTATTCTGTACTTATAGTTGAAGCTCCTCTATGACTACACTACAAGATATAGAAGAAGGCCTGTCCGACTGCCTTTACTGCGTGGGGGAATTGGTTCGTATTATGGGGTGTTATGTTGGAAGAAGAAGGCTATCGGGTGGTTTGAAGGTGTTTTAGATGGACAGGAAATGGTTCTTCCTGAGTAATTTGTGGAATATTCTGGGCAGGGAAATAAACCATATTTTTATAGTGAAAGTTAGTGGCTTAGTTGAATCATAAATTCTGATACTCTAAAGAATTATTACCACTTTTATTTGTGTTATTACATTTAGAAGTGTTTTTATTCGTTCAGCACCTCCTTCCTGATGTATATTAAATTTATCACATGTGTGTAGTTCCACTTGGGGATGTTATTTGCTCACAAATAAAAGTTTCTTTATTCCAGGGGGGGGTGTACTGTCGTGGATGACATGTTAGATACATATTGACATTGATCTGTTTACACATACAACAACCAATACTACTTTGTTTGGCAAATGCCACACACAACACGAAACTTTGTAAGAGTGGGGGTGATCTTCACACTAGTAATTGAAGAATATTGAAATGTTGCTGGTTTTGACAAATCAGTTGTTAAAATAAAATGTCTCGGTGGTCCCATTGACAAATCCCTTAAGGAAGGCCACAGAGTTATCCATTCATGGGATGGTCAATCATATTCTCCCAGTGTGATATTTCCTTGCCATTATCCTGTCCATACCACTCAGGACATTTTTGCTAGTGTATGTGAGAAGGACCCGTCGAACAGCCACCAATTCTTCATGACTACGACTTTTAGCATCCCCCAAATAGTTACTTCAAGAACACGTTGCTTTGACAGACTCATCAGGATTACAGTGTAGTAGACTAACCTCATCCCAATTGGGGTAGTGTATCCTGAAGTACTCAGTCTTCCTCTTTGGATGAAAGAGCTTCTGTCTGGGCAGAAAGGTAACACTTAGATGTAAGGATCAATTGTTGTCGTTCCTTTAGCACATTTTAAGTTCTTGGCTTTTTTATTGCAAGTACTTTTAGACTGTGATGAGTAAGTTTGCTGTACAAAAGTCCCAATTCTATTTCTGGGGTTGCAGCAGGTCGCAAAAGCATCTCATATCACGATGCTAAGTAACAATTGATCAAGTATACTATTCCTAAATAATTCGTATGTGATGTCTAGTGACAGGTATGTAGTACTTTTCCAACATGTGTGTGTGTGTGGTTGGTGTGTGTGGGCGGCTTACTCTATCTTTCAGTGTATGCCAATGTTGAGTTTGAGTCACTCAGATCCATGAAGAGAGAGGTAAATGAATTTCTCTTAGAAACTGTTCCTACCAAATCTGTCATGATCCCAAAACACTTACCATAAATGTACAAGAGAGAAAATCTCTGAAGATGACAGCTTATACTAGATGGATGACATAAGAGGAAAGCAAAATTTTTTAAAATGGAAATAATACCTAAACATAGTATATGTACATGTATTTAAATAAATAGTGAAAACCAGCATAATAATTATTATGAATTAATAGAACAAAAACTTGAACTTTTGAATGTCTCTTTGTAGGACCAGGTTCTAGAGTCTTTCTCTTCACGGCTGTTTTCCTTTTAGATTTTGGGCTTTATCAGGAAGTAGGTATGTCTTGATATATCTAATAATAAGATTATCAAAAGATCACAGCTTGAACTTAGCACTAGAAAAATGTACATTTTCATCAGAAGTAGAAACGAATGCACAATTACAAGTCACTAATACAAAACATTTTACAGCATTAACCACTTGTTCTTCTGTAGTCACTAATTACAATTACCAAATTGCTAATCCATTCAAAGTTCAGCCAAATTTATTTAATAGTCTCCCATCTCTCTCTTCCACTCTCTCTCTCTGATTCTTAGTTTCTTACGGATTAGAGAGTCCATGTTTTATCAGTAGCAGCTAGTCGTTAGCTCGGTTTTTCAGTAAGAAGAAGTGTCCCTGCTGAAGTTCTATCCCACTAGCACTTCACCAGTGATATCATATTCTCCTCTGTTATTCTTCTATATTACTGTCCACACTAAATGTGCTACCAAAAAACTGGTCATGCTTGTCAGTAGGTTTCAAACCTAAACATTAGTTTGTATATGAAGTATGTAAAGCTTTTTTAATAAAAACTGTGTTAAAGTCGTACTGTGTTAATGGAGTTTGGCACGGACTCCGATGTCATCTCAGTATCTTCAATGAAATTAGAATGATGATGAAACTTTTCACTGTGCAAAAAAAAGCAGCTTCTGCCTATGGTCCTTGATGACCCTCTCCCTATACATTTTATATGTTATGTTGAAAGAATATATATGTTGGTACAATGCATACTACTGTTGTTTTTTTTTTCCTCTATCTTGTAAAATGTGCAGTGTTGAGTTGAGTCACTTAAAATCCATTGAAGAGAGAGGGGTAAGCAAACCTCTCCCCGCAAACTGGTTCCTACTACCTATCATATCCCATACAACTAACCATAAAGTACGAGTTTGAAATATCTGAAGATGACAGCTTATACTAAATGGAGGAGAGAGGAGAGAATGAATGTAGCAACAGATACGGCGCTACATTTTTTAGTTTTGCACTTTAATGTAGTTACAATTTGTCACACAACAGTGCCTACTCCAATGTATTTAGCAATGCCATCCTACTGTAATCATTTATGGGCATGACTGGCTACCACTAATCACATCAGAGAGTAAACAATATTCTGTATGTGACCAATGGTGTTCTGCAAATTGTTACAACTCTACTCAATGAAAAAGAGTTTGAGAGGTAGCTGCTAAAATTGTCAACAAAAATTTTTAACAGCTTCAAAGGTGAAGCAGCTAAATACACAGTTAAACAGGAATACAGTTGTATATAATACTTTGATAGTCTCTTGATAAACTGGATCTAGAGTTTTCTGCTTAGTAGTGGTCTTTTTTTTGGTGTTTATCAGGCAGCAGGTAGGTTTTGACATAACTTAAGTAGAAAATGATAATAGGGACAAATAATATCATAAACATTCCATTTCCCTCCCTTTCCCCATCCGTACGGGTCAGATAGTCCTTTTATGCAGCAGCAGCTAATCCTTTAGCTCTGTTAACAGTGATAGCTATATGTCTTCTGCAGTTCTCCTCCAAACAAGCCTCTCCCACTATGTGGTGTAGTCTCCTTTATGTATCGTCTGCTGCCACTTGTTAATGCTAAATGTGTACCAAGACTGCTGCTACTAATAGTTTTGAGAAAAAGCTGTTGGGGGAAATAAAAGAAAAAAACCAATACAATTTGTAAATCAAACCAAAGAGTACTACATTATATACAAAATGATTATCACGTCACTTCTATTACCAACGCTCCATACTACTGGTTGTAAATTGACAAACTTAATACTAGTTGAAAAGAACATAACATGGGGTTTTTACTATAAAGGGCAATAGACAAATGCATAAAAGAACAGTAAGTTACATCAGATGTTTAAGTGTCCTAATGGGATCACGTGGTCTAGTTTAATATAAATAATTGAAGAAAGGAGTTTGGGTGTTTCGCTGTAGTAATACCAGTGATGATCACAAAAAAGCTTATACTAACCAGAGAGCTTTTAACAAAGTAGTAAATTGTTTAGTTAGTCACTATTTTTTATCAGTAACATTAACCACAAGAACATAATGAAGTTCTACTACGTCATTAACCACTTCTTCCATTTTTGGTTTCCTAATGGGGCTCAGTATATCAATGTACTTCAAATGATGTACTAAGATCTTAGTAGGACGTGAAAAGAAGTATGGGAATAAATAACAATTGTAATCATTAATATACTAGTAAAACTGTAGACTGAATACCACTACTAACTTGAGGCTCTCCCTGCCCTAAGAAGATAAACAGAGGTGTCTGGACTTCCTTCATGAACTTGTTATAACCTTGCTCCTTATCATAGTGTTTGTGACAAGGTATGAGGAGAAGTGGAACTTCTTGGCTGAGTTGTTCCTTGTTGTTAATAACAAGAGTATTGGAGCAGTTGTTGAGATTGCTGTGTGATGACTAGTTGATGATGGCTTCCAACGAACAGATTGAGTTAAAGGACTCTGTACAAAAAAAGTCAATACGAGCACAGTTATATCATACATACAGTACCATACAATTACGTTATAATCTTATCATTTTGCATTCAGTATGTAAAATGCAGACAATATATGGAAATAAAAAATATTGTGAACCGGGGGGGAAAAGGAAAGGGGGATAGTTTACTACAATGCAAGAAGTTCAAGTAGGTATACTTTATGACAGTGTTGTTTTGATTTAGATCATGTTTATAGAAATTTATCTACAAAATTTGTTGTCTGCTACACAAGTCACAATGATTACTGAGAGAGAACATAGAGTGCACGGTGTTTATACCTGATGTGAAATGCCTTCTGTTGGCCTTAAAGGAAGTATTGTGGTGTGAGCATCATAGCGTGTTAGTTAAGTGTGGTTTGGTTTGGTGGATACAAAGCTTTTTGAAATACAGGCTCTTCAGATAGTTTTACGTTTTTTTACTAATGAACCTTCGTTTTTTTTTTTACTAGAGGAACTAGATTAAGACAAATATAAATGTCATAACTAAAGATTTGCAAGAGATAATATAAACCCGTTTACGTTATAAATGGTATAATACTTATGTTTGGGCTTTTAATACATGTCAACAAGGTGGTCCTTGCACACATTATAATTAACTTACTCTGTCTGTAGTGTGTGTGCCAGTGTTGTGTAGAGTCTGACAGATCAGTTGAAGAGAGAGGCAAGTACACTTCTCCAAGAAATGCGTTACCTACCAAGCCTGTCATGATCCACATACACTTAACACATAATGTACGATATGACATCTCTGAAGATAACAGTTATACTACAAAGAATGGAATTCTTAATATACTATTAAAAACATAAGTATGGAGGGTGTTGACCTTCTAGTAGTTTTCTGTCCTAGTAAAGGTTAGTGATTTAAAGCATAAAGTTTAGAATAGTACTTAAGCAGAAATTTTAAGACTCATGTCAACTTCAACAATGATTAATTTCATAAACAATTAAACTTATTAGCAGATGCTAAAATTTCTGAAGATAGTACGCACATTAATTAACAGTAGACTCAAGATGTACCAGAAATTACCCATTTTAAATAGTTCATATGCTGCGGCATTGTATAGATGGATTAATGAACATGTACCTTTATAATCTCTTGGTAAAATGGATCTAATGTCTTTTTTTTATACTGGTCTCTTCTTCGAGGTGTTTATCATGTAACAAATATGTTTTGATATACCGCAAGAAGGAAGTGAAAATTAGACTCCCCACTTTCCTCTTTCTTACGGGTCAGACAATCCATTTTTATCAGAGCGCTAGTCCTCTAGCTTGTTAACAGTGATAGTTAGTAGGTCCTCTTGTAGTATTATTCCCCAAAACACTTCTCCATGATATCATACTCATCCTTTCTCAACAGCATATTTAATGCTTAACAACTACCAAAACTACTAGCAATTGCAGGAAGATTCAAGTTCCCTGCCATAAAAGATGTTAAGTAATTATATGATTTAGCTAGATTACCTGTAATTAAAGTTGTATTAAAGATGAGTAAGGTTTATACAGATACAGGAATTTGATTTGAATAAAGAATAAAATAATATTCATGCATAATTGTAGGACAGGTTTACTGTTACTGTATTACATGTCCTAATGATTTTCAAACCCCCATTACCTTTGATTCCAGTAATTCCACTTGTAAGTATGACCTTCCTGTAAAAAAATAAACCAAATAAATATGTAATAATAGCAGCACAAACTTCTGATAGCAAAAATCAAACAAAATCTAGAAGAGAGTAGTTAGGAAGAGAGGAAACTGCTCTCTATAATTAATTACACTACAATTTTTGCACAATTGAACATGCACAATGTATGGAAAAAACCTTGTCCCTGAATGGAAAATGTTTTGCGGATCAGCAAATTTCTTGTGGACTTTAATAAAAGGATCATCATCATTGGTTAATATTCCAGTGATGCAGCAAAACTATAGATAGGCCTTTGGCTAGTTCATGTAATGATCTAAAAAGGGTTCCAAAGATTATAATAGCGTAAGCAGAATGATGAAACATGTTCACTAAAACATGAACTAATTAGTACACATACAAAATACTTGTATGCAGAAAATTTCAAGGCACAAATTTCAATGTAAAAAATTTCGGAAATATGGGTTTGTGGTGCAAAGCATTTTGCCTTGGAATCAACAAGGTGCCCGTAATCAAACTTAAAACAGACTGTATTCTTCAAACCCTAAGGGCTCCATCTACAACTGTACCATCTTCTGTTAGTGACTCAGCCAAATAAATTAGCAAGTCCTAAATTTAACGTTCACAAATGTTGACGGTAATCATGAAAAAGTCCTCAAAAAAATTGCTGGGATACAGTAATAGTGGGAGATGTGGATGAAATTAAATCGACGAATCAAACAAAAACCTTTTAAAGAAAGCAAAGTTTATTAAACATAAAGCCAAAGTTGTTGGTTGTCCTACTAAGAGCACATTTTATTAACATTATAATACAATGAAAAACAATTTGTCCCCACTTTTCCTCCTTTGTTTTACCCACCATCTTGGTTACAAACAAATAAAAGAAGGAATATAAAGTATTAAATAGTTTAGGACTATCAAAGAGTATCAAGGTTCTCAAGGTATGTAAGATTTATGCTAATGTTAAAGACAGAAGCTGATGGCATTACAAAAGATCTCTTTATGAGTCACCTAAGCTGTCAGTTTAAAGCTTCCTATCCAAGACAGAAGCACCCACACGTTAAATGCGATACTATCAATCATTTAACTTATTTGTGTAATGTGCACATGCTAGTCAGTGGGAACATGTCCTGATGTGGATTAACTTAACAGTTGAATGGAACAATAAATAAACAACATATATCACACAAGTGAAAAGTATGCCTAATATTAATATTTGAATATTTTGTCCAAATTATCAAAAAAACATTATGTCATAAATACATAATATTAGCAAGCCTGTGAAACTAGAAGCTGTGTTCTGTGACATCTATAGCACACATACCTTTAGGACGTCATAGATTTGCTGTGGTATACATAGGTTCTTCTTCAGTGAACTTCAGTAATGGGAGGAGGAAGACAAGATAGTTATTTGCATCTAAAAAATAACTCCATGTGATGATATCTTCGAGGATCCATATCAGGACGTAGCAAAATGTGAAGACAATGCCACCCACTGACCCACCTGATCTACATGGTTTTTCCAATGAGTTTACCTACTATAAAATACTAGTGTTGGAGGTTGTGGTAGGGTGGGGTGAATCAAGGCACATAATACACATAAGCCTGGTGTAGCTAGAACAGCAATATGCATTAACTTTAGTGATCACTGAAACATTGTCAAACAACAAGATTTCATTTTAGTGTACTATTAGCTATATCTTGAACATAACATAAACAATACACCTAGTTACTCTTCCGCCAGAGCAAATCCATCCAGATCTTTCCTTCTTACTACTCTAGACGGAAGTGTTCCCTCGTGACTCCACCTAAGAAATCATTCACTACTCCCCATGGTAAGTCCCATAATGTAACTTCCGAACTCTGTACCTTGATTGGACGTTCTAAGACAAACACACTTGGAGACAACCAACTCTTCGCGGGGAGGCAATTGGATCATGATAATTGTTCACGTACCATATTTTTACTCTTTGTGCGATTAGGTAATAAGTAGCTATGAGGAACCCACAAATCAAAAAAATTGCTAATTAACTCTTAGACACAGTAACACTATAGTATTGTTTGCATTAGTACATAGTAACTGTAATTACCCGCATTGTCTTACATTAGCAAAAGCATCAGGAGCGTAGGCAGACTGAAAATTTAACTTTTCGCACATTTTGATTTGAACAGAAGATCACCACCACTACTGTGACTTGGATACATTTGAAGCCCCTTATGTTACATCACCCTCTCTTGTCCTGTAATCCATCTGAGCTAAATAATAAGACAAGTGTTACTAATAATATATTATATTCATGATACTCTACTTTTAGTGTTACCGAGTGTTTATTTGAGTCACTTAGCGTCGATTGAAGGAGAGTAAGGTAACCTCCCTAAAAAGTCATTCCTACCAAACCTGTCATGATCGCCCATAGCACTTAAGCCATAATGTATGAAGATGACACATCTGAGGACAACAACTTATACTAAGTTTACCATATGGAAACAGAGGGAGAAGAATTGAAATTTGATTCCTTCCTTACTGTGACTTACTGTTCAAGGTTCCGCCTTGTAAACAGGAATCAAGAGTCTTTTTTTTTAACTTTATTTTTCCTTTGAAGATTTCTTGCTTTTTATCAGGCAACAGGTATGTTGTTTTGATATACCTAACAGTAAAGAATAAAAATTGTAGTTATCATTAGAAGATACAGTAACTAAATTACATAATATCATGCACATACTTTGAAAAACACTCACATTCTAAATTTTACAACAAATAACCGATTACAACAAATACTGCCCTTTCCTTCCTTACGGGTCATAATCCATTTTGTATCAGCAGCAGCTAGTCTTCTATCTCTATTAACCAGTGCATCACATAGAGTTCCAGTGTTGCCAAAAATTTCTATCCCAAACAATACTCCCCACTGAATAAGCATAGTCTCCTTTGGGTACCCCCAGTCCTCAGTTCTGACAAACGAAGACTACTACTTGAACTACTGATACTCTCTCTGTTTTTTGAACCCTGTATACAAAAAACAAACAAAATGCCGTATCAAGCCACATGATTTCCAAAAGTATTATTCTACAAGTAAATTAAAATTCATTAAATGTAGGGATGGCAGTAAAAATCTCCTCAAACAAACTGAAAGTATGAATTGTAGTATGGATAATCACTACATAGTGCGCCATACTATCAAGGGCAATAATGTTTCTGGTGCTACCGGTTGTATGAAAGTAACCGTCCCACAGAAGTCTAAAGTACAAGACAGTCATTTTAGATAGAAGGTGAGGATTTTGTTAAAGAGGATGTACTCAAACTGTTGTAAAACTATAGCTTTCAAGTAGTTGGTTTTTACCCCTCCATCCCTATTTTGAAAAAAGATTTTAACGAAAAGTTTATTTCCTTGTTTGTGTCATTTTTATATTTGAACTATTAGTTTAGATATTCACGATGTCTTTCATTATTTATTACAGTCAAGTCAGATTGTACTCCAGGGTATACAATACAACAGGGCATTGCTATAAGGACTAATGATACTATTATTGGTTTCATGATTCAGCAACGGATGTGTTTTAAAGCATAATGGAAGTACACCCAAGCCAGAATAAGCTATTCACTCTGCCAATGCACTGACATGGTACCCCCGCTTCTTGACTGTTTTTAGAAACAAGAACAAAATCTGACAATGTAAGAAACAGGAAACAAAAGTTACTAATGAAGAAAGCACAATTACAATATCATATAGAACAGTGCTCCCCCAAAAAATGATGCAATAGAATAGAATCCTGGCCCTACTTATCCTTCTGTTACTGACCTCCATTTTCCTTATGAATATGATTCTAATACATAAAACGTGTGGAGCTTACAGGAAAAATGGGGTCCAAGGCCTTTTGCACACGCCTACTTCAATTAGATTATGCCTTTAAAGGCTAATCTAATTGAAGCAATCATTTTTGCCCTTTCTGCGTTGGATATACAGACTACAGAACCCTGGTTGCTGGGCAAACACTTCAGTTCAAGCATAATGACAATTTTTTGTTTGATGTCCATCTTTGATCATATAATTAGATGATCACACAGATTATAATTAGAAAAAGTACATTTAACAAAGGGGGGGGGAAGGGGTAATAATTAATTCATATAACCTCAATGCTCCAAATACCAAACAAGCACTGTACATATGGACTGTACAGTTATAGAGTAAACCAGTTAAATTTCCACTATCACCTTCCTTCCTCACTGTCGAGAAATTCACTTTGCTGTCAGACGTCTCGCTGGAGCAGGACTCTGACTATCTGGAAGGACTCTTCAGAATAACGAACTACTATAGAGGATCCAGTAAAAATTGTCCTGTTAAATAATATAATGAACAATGTAGTGACACACACAAAACATGTAGAGCCTGACATCGACAAGAAAGCCATTTGTAGTTTTATTCTAGTTTTGAGACTTTGCTAATAATAAGTGCTATTCTCTCAAAATAGACAAGAGCTTCTCAGTTGGGATTACACCGATATGACACCCCCCATTATACAAACTTGCTAAACTTGTAAAGATGTGACAAATTCCTCTCTAAACCCCAATTATAAAGAATATGGACTTATTGTTGGTCAAGCATGAAATAATGGAAACATAAAACAATGGAGTCTTAAATACGGAGAACTTCCTAAAGGTTAGAGGTGACATACAATGATACAGTAAAAGGCACTGAAAAGTTCTTCAAAATATATCTAACAGTAAATTTATCCCTATCATTGTAGGGCTAACTGATAGAGGCTAACGGAAAGACCACTGGTTGTTAACGTGACTTGTGTGGTTAAAAGTGCACTTTTGAATTTTATTCAGTGTTTTTTAAATAGTCACACACGCAATAGAAATGTTTTAAAATAGATGTAAAGAAATACACCATGTGGTCAAAAATAGAGGCACTGCATGAATTCTTCATGAAAAAAAGCAAACATGCAAACTTGTACTTTACCAGTAAATGCAAAGGTACAGAACATGTACATCGTGTTAATACTATCTAAAATTTATACAACTTACTACGTATTCACTGTTAACCTGAGAGATTAGATTCTTCAAGGTAGGTTAGAGTACTATCAGGGGGGGAGTCAAAGTGGTTTGATCATATTTTGCTTGCTGGAAACAGACTGGTACTACGAGAATAACATGAGATCTAATGAAAGAAATCAAGACTAAAATATTAGAAAGATCTCCTATTACAGAAAAGATTCATAGTCACATAAAATGTGGAGAATGTAAAAATGCTATTATGATGAGCATAGTTAGACTGTATATTACTTGACACATAAGTTTCTGTTATTATATTAGGGTACACATAACTTTGACTGAAGCAATCTGATTCATCAGTTACAAGTTATAGATTACATATAGATGAAACATCTAAATTGGTCAAGTGTAGTCATCACTGGTAGGGTGTTAGAAACATAAAGTACATAAGTATAATACTAACAAAAAAGATAAGTACAAAATAGATACTATTGATTGGATATGAAAGCAAGTAACCTGTGTACTGAATGGTCTATATTTCAACTAATCTCTTAAAAACATGGAAATTTGTCATTCTTGCCTAGCCCACTGTGCATCCCAGGTAGTCCCGCAACATGCTTTGTGAACACAATATTAAGTTATATACGTGTATTATATATATATGTACTGGGCATATTGTTTTCATCTTTACTGTATGGTTGGATGCACCTGCCAAACAACAAACAAAAATCAACCTGCAAGATTAAACTGCCATGCACAAAGCAAAGCAACCAATTAATAATATTACTTTTACCACAAGCACTTCAATTAGGAGTGACAATTGAAGCTTCTAAGTTTGTTAATTGAGAAGAAAAACATCTCTAAACCCACTACTAACTATCCAATCTCAATATAAGGCCCCTTACAGCAGCCACAAGAATGCCATGCACACTCATGGTATGCCATCCCATACCTATAAATTACAGTGTTATACAGACAGACTACACAAACTAGTTGTGAAGGATTATCACCAGAACATACTTTCCTATTAAGCAGATTATGCTCTTACTTGTTAAAGCGGTCTGCCAAATTACATGTACAAAATTACTATAAACAAACCACAAATGCATGTATGAAATATCGATTTACGAGAATGATTATAGCAGTTGAATACCTGAAGGTCTTAATGGGAGTTGGAGAGACACGACGTGATGTATCACATGAATGGACATCCTAACCAAAGAACTACCATAACATCCCTGATCAGTTTGAAGATATGTAGTCTTGAGATTGGAACTGTAGAACATAAAAAAGATAATTATCTAATTTGACAAAAAATGTATTTGAAGATTTAAAAAGAATCCGAGACTGAATTTCAATCACGGCCATGGAAATTTGATTGGTCTTTACATACATACCACAAATACGATGTTAAGCTAATTGATAAATCTTACCCATTCATCAAAGCAATATTGCACAAAAAAAAATTTAGAATGGTTTTCCAATGGTCTACGACATTGTTTACATACTCGGTGATGACAAACCAGACAGAGTGAACTGAATTGAAGAGCTTTCCTAACGCAGTTCACCCGATACTGCACTGTCCTCTTGTTGTCAAACTGTTTTTGATGGTAGCGCATTCCTTTCACTGTTTTGGCCTAACAGAACTACATAAATAAGAGATAAAGTTTACACAATGTATTACCATTACACTTTGAATAGTAGTCATCAACCACAATGCTGTTTACACTTGTGGGAGTGCCTACAGATATCTTTTATGTAATAATAAGATAACAATTAACAGATCATTGTTGGATTTAGAAGTTACCAATAAGGTATTGTCGTTGCTTCTTTCATGAGACATCGTTACGGTGATTGTAAAGTGCCCCTGGATAGACATATACACCTCCATAAGTTTATTCATTCTCCATTTAGGGCAACCCCCAATCTATCATGTATAACTATCTTAAAGAATTATGATCTTTTATCATACCTTGTGTTCGATTAATACAACAGGTACCAAATGTTATATTAATAGTCTTTTTTGTGGTACCTAACCATTACATATATTCTGAGCATAATGGACTCAAGCTCTTACATAAAAACTAATAACTTTCCATCTTGTACTAGCAACCCTTTGTAATTAGACAGGTAATGTACTAAACATATACTCGTTTACTATACTACAAAAAGTGTTCATTGCTAAACAGCAAACAGTCCAATGACTGTCAGAGTGTACCTTTAAAGTGCTGTTTTCACAGGATGTGAAAGTCAATCAATCATTATAATTGTTACAATTATGCATACAATTCACCAAGTAATGCTAGTAGTACTGATACAAATACTTAGATACCCCCAGACCTCTAGACTAGAATAAATCATTTTACTGTCACTACAGTTATGTAGAAGATGGCCCGTCTACTTTGAATTCACCCGCTCAAAAAATGCTACCTTCTAAGTTTAATTTATTTCCATTAAAATTATCATATTAAATACTAAAAATTTGCAGCTGAAATAGTACCTCATGTTATTCTAGTGTCAACACATTCCTCTAAATGTTGATACAGTGGTCCTATTTACAACTAGAGTGATAGAACTTCATATGATAGTCCTTTCAATAATTGATTTGGTAAATCTACAGCCTCTAATTCCATCTAAAATAATTGCTCACAAGCTATTATGGTTCTGCTGCTTGGCCTCCAGAACTTGCCTATGAATCACCTTGGAAAAAGTTAGCATGGCAATCTTTGAATAAATATGGCATACATGTTTATGTGGCTCAACGACAATAGAAACAATGCTACTATGACAAATTAAAATTAAAGGGCATAAAATAACAAAGTAAAGAAATATCAATGAAAGTTACAGCTTATAGCTATCTCATCAAAGAAAAATTATTCTATCAATATACATAGCTCAAATAAGAAATCATAAAACCCATACCCTCGTCTAATCCTCTCTTCTGTGAGTAGTTTTTACTACATCTTCATCCACATACTTCCATAATTTTCTTTGTTTCTTCAGGAGTTAAGAAAAGTCAAGTCTAGTAACTGACTCAGGTCTAAGTCATCAGGAACTGAGACAGCCATGAGTGTCCTATTTCGAATTATATACTTTTAGTAACAATTACTATAAAAAGTAATAAGCGTTAAGGGTTTAGAATTATTTCATCAAATAGATGACTCACTTACAGACACCAACTTCCGCACAACAAAGTAAAAAACCACACCCATAGAACTTTAACTCCTTGATGTGGGAATGTATAATGTATTAGCGATATAATCAGTAAAAAAAAGTAACAAGAAGCAAAAGCCTTTCTAATACGGCGATACAATGCAACTTCAAAGTTCGACCGTGTCAAAGGTTTTCGTATAAAGCCCCAGTGGGCACGATTTGGAATGAAAACATCGAATGTAATACTAATAAATATGTTAGGCAAAACATCTAATGGAGTTTTTCTAATAAATTCATCAACTTCCTTGTAGCCCAACTCGGGATCTAGATGGAGCTCTTCCCAATGTGAGACCAGGATAGATCCAGCATCTGATACCTCAGGAGTGGAGCAGTGTGTACCATAGATGACATGGGTTATTGCCTTTGCGGCTTTGCCGTGAGACTCAAAGCTCTATTCAGCAGCTGTAGCCTTCACTGTCTTCCATCCAAACTCTCCAGAGCTGGGCCAAAATGATCGTCTCGACACCTCTGCAACCATGAGCCTCTTCTACAAGCATCTGTCTGCATGCTTCTTCTTATTGAGCTCGAGAATTTTGCTCTTCATCTCCCTGATTGAGCCAAGACTGAGGATGATATCTGTGAAAATTGATCCAAACCACTCCCTCCAGCTCCTTCACGCAGACATAACGAATCAGCATCATCACAGAGTGCTAGTAAACACCGTCAGTCAGACTGACGGATTACTCACAATGACACGATGGAGAAAGGCTAATTTCCTTACCAAAATTCTGTACCTCATCATTGGAACCTCCAAAGCCATAAATGCTGCAGTGTTAGAGTGATGCCTTGCAACTTTAGTACTCGCTTCACTAGCTTGCCCTGAAAGGCCTCCAGTTTCTGCCATAAGGTCTCCGTCAAGATCCAATTCTCACATCCAAAACAACAAAATCGGCATAACACATGATCCAGCACAGCTCAGTGGACTAACATAACACTAACTTATCATTGTAATTAACACTAAATTGTCACAAAGAAATGCAAACTATCTACTAATCCAGGTGAAGTTTCCTTATGTCATCACCTCCACATCCTCCTGCCCCATTCAAAACACAAACAGAACCTATATTATATGGTTTATAATTATTTTGAAATTAACATGTATACAAATATCTGATAATGCATTAGTTTTTCAAGATTGTACTGATGAATTATACCTACTTCTTAATTGATTAGCATCACTTCGCATTGTTACAAGCAAAATAAATAGGACAATGTACTGACAGATAGAAAATGGTGTCTTGTTGTCAGTTTATTTTTTACTATGATTTTATCACGCATTCTTCCAATGAACTGAGCATGCTCAGTTTAACACGCTGCTTTCATGGCGCCATTTTTAGTAAACTGAGCATGCTCAGTTCAAAAACAAACCGCTAAAGTGACGCCAATTTTTAGTCTTATGCATTAGGTAGACCCGCCAGCATTTCTGCAAGATGGGACTATGCCTATTTGACCGGTGCTACTGCAGGACCGATATGTTTTAAAAGAAAAAGAGCACAACCGTGCTGCTGTCTACAGTACGTCACTTTGTATCCAGTCAGCAATACGTACCTTCCTTCAATTGTCGTTCACCTCTAACAGAAAAAAATACGCCTTGTTCCAGCGCGTACACAAGCAGAGAAAGTATTGAGGTCAGAGTAAACGTAACACAATGTGTATATGTGGAAGCCTAATTCAGATATTTTAGCTTTTTGGCCAAGACAGTTGCTGTTGTTTCACCTACTGGTAGCCTACTTCTAGCTACTTTCTATGACTTGAGACCCTTTGATCTGTTGAGGCTGCCTAATTCTATAGTATATTATCAAAGTTTAGTTCTACCTCAGTTTAAGTCAGCATTCAGTTTTTGTTTGGCCCATTCAGTGTAGCCCTGATCTGAGCTCGCGGTAGTGTGTACAGAAAGCTTTTATATTGATTAGATGTATTCAGAGTAGAGAGGATTTCGCTGTCCTAATACAAACTAAAATGACTAGTGCAATCTCTCCAAGATAGGTTGTGAGTACTGAGTAACTTTGAATGAATGCTTATAGCTGACAATAAGCGTGGAGCCTTTAAGTGAGAAGGTCCTGGCAGCTAGCTGACAAGCCCAAGTAGCTGTTTTTCACATTGAGGACCGGGATTTGAAGCCTGGAATACTTCATAGAATATGAAGCTTATTTGTGTACCAGCAGTTTTTCGATATAGCAGGCTAGCCTTCTTCTTGGTTGTAGCTTTAACCACGTCTCAGCTAATGAGAAGTTATCTTGTTAACTATAACTATTAGCAGGGAGGGTACATGAACTCTGTGGGTCCAATAGTCTAATTTTAGAACATGTTTACAACCCTATTGTAATGTTTTAGTGTAATACATGTCGACTGAATAACTAGAGTACAAGTCCTGTATGTATTAATAATTTTAGCTTGTACAAGCTTTTGAGACCAACTTTAAAGTAACCTTATAAATTAACATAATTCTGTCATACATTTTTATGATAGACACTTTACATAGTTTTAGATGTCTTTGGTCTTACATTGTACCATCATATGTAGAAACTAAATCATTGCAATGTTTAACTACCCATGTCTTGTTGTTTCAGTGACCATTATATTATCTATTGTTGTGTTATATAAAGCAAGTGTTATAACTTGTGTGATCTACATAGCATATATGTGGGCATATCCTATGTTACTCCATTTACATACACAAACCTTTTGGTAATCCTATCACAATATGACATCTACATATCCCAGCCCTCTTGTAAGTCCTATAACATGTATATTCAGACACACTTGTAACTTCCTTTCTTTTAATTTATGGTAATAAAACCTAGTCCTGTGACATGTCCATACACACAAACCTTTGACATATTCATACACAAATGTTTTGTTACTCATACCACATTTATGTCCTATAATACAACCTAGTTTTCTGTGACATGTAATATATAAAACCTTCCGACATATTCAAACACAAATGTTTTGTTATATGTACCACAATATGTCCTGTGGGACACAAACTAGCCCTGTGATATGCACCTATATATAACTTTTGACATATTCATACACAAAATGTTTTGTTTACTCGTACCACATTATGTCCTTGACACAAACTAGCCATGTGATATGCACTTATATAAACCTTTGACATATTCATACACAAATGTTTTGTTACTCGTACCACATTATGTCCTGTGACACAAACTAGCCCTGTGATATGCACCTATATCTAACTTTTGACATATTCATACACAAACAAAACTGTACCACATTATGTCCTATGATAAAACCTAGTTTCTGTGACATGTACTATACAATCGTTTTGACATATTCATACACAAATGTGTTACTCGTACCACATTATGTTCTATGATACAACCTAGTTCTGGGACATGTACATATACAAACCTTTTGACATATTCATGCACAAATGTCCTGTTACTAGTTCTGTGGCACATTCTCTTACTATCATATGGTATAACCTTGTCTCTGACAGACATGTACATGTTTGAATGTCTAATTACCCATACCACATAATGGTCCTATTATACAACCCCCCAATACATACAAATGTTTTAATACCCAACCTCTTGTAGTACAATACAACCTAGCCCTGTGACATACAGTATACAAACTTCATACAGCCACAAAATAATCTTATGTAGCGTTATCCTGTGACATATATGTACACAAATGTTTTTTGACATATTTATACATAAATATCTTGTTACTCATATCCACATTATGTCCTATGGTACAACCTAGTCCCGTGACACACACATATACAAATCTTTTGAAATTATGCACAAATATCTTCTTACTCATACCATACTACATTATGTCCTATGATACAACCTAGTCCTATGACATGCATACATAAAACCTTTTGTGACCCTTATGATGAAATTTAATCCTGTGACATGTTCTTATCTCGTAATGTCCTACAACATGGTATAAACTCACCCTTGTACATGTATGAACGTCTTGTTGTACAACCATATAATGCCCTGTTATTTCAACTTAATATATACAAATGTCTCAACACCAACAACCTCCTGTAATACATACAACCTAGCTCTTTATCATATACATACATTGCTAACATAGACATATTCATGCACAATGTCTTGATACTCAAACCACATTATGTCCTATGATACAAACCTATTCTTGTGACATGTGCATATAAACCTATTATACCTAGTAGCACACAACACATTCCTTGTGTAATATTATTATAATATGATAGAAAAATTTATCTTCACCAACATTGTGAATTCATTAATATTTGTTATCTCTATTTGTATAAATCCTGCTTTCTAACAAACCTTTTGTGACCTCGTACACTAAAAATATATTTTGTAAATCTCCTATTCACACTAAATCTACTAATGTCTACAATTTTACTGGTAGAATCTAATTTGGTTCTTGTTTGACTGTTATAACTCTTTGAGTTATTATTATACAAGTTCAATCTTGTGTTAATATCTCCTGTGACTGTTAACACTCTTATACTTGATCTGATATTTTGTTTAGTCCTGTTATCTTTAACATCCATCTTCTGCAGCTGTTCTATAACACTTTGTATTATGTTATATTATTGTCTGTCCTACATTCATTAGATTTTCAGTACTTTTGTAGACTAAAAATGTTCTATTGTTTTCTTGATATATCTTACATATTATAGTCTTGTTGTGTATGACCCACAGAGTTTCATGTATTGTAATACTTCCTCTTCCTTTAGCTATTCTTGTTCCTGTTGTCTTGTTGTGTTTGTTGTATATTATTCCTACATATTCCAACATTGTCAAAGAGGTGCTCTACTATATAATGCTCACATCAGGATTTTTTTACTGGTGTCTACAATAGGGTATGACCCACAGAGTTAATGTACTATAATACTTCCTCTTCTATTTCTTGTTCCTGTTGTCTTGTTGTGTTTGTTGTATATTATTCCTACATATTCCAACATTGTCAAAGAGGTTTTCTAATAGATAATACTTGCATCAGTATTTTTTACTGGCGTCTATAATTTCACTTCAGTTCTTTTACTGGCATCTAAAATTTTACTCCAGTTCTTTTACTGACGTCTCTATACTCCAGTTCTCTTACTGGCATCTAAAATTTTACTTCAGTTCTTATACTGACATCTGTAATATTATTCCAGTTCTCTTACTGACATCTATAGTTTTACTCCAGTTCTTTTAGTGGCATCTCTATACTCCAGTTTTCTTACTGGCATTTAAATTTTACTTTAGTTCTTTTTTACTGGGCATCTGTAATTTTACTCCATGTCTCTTACTGATTTCTTTTACTTTAGTTCTTTTATTGGCATCTGTAATTTGACTCCAGTTATTTTACTGACATCTCTATACCCCAGTTCTCTTACTGGCATTTAATTTTACTTTAGTTCTTTTTTACTGGCATCTGTAATTTTACTCCATGTCTCTTACTGATTTCTTTTACTTTAGTTCTTTTATTGGCATCTGTAATTTGACTCCAGTTATTTTACTGACATCTCTATACCCCAGTTCTCTTACTGGCATCTAAAATTTTACTTTAGTTCTTTTACTGACATCTATAATTTTACAACAGTTCTTTTACTGACATCACTATACTCCAGTTCTCTTACTGGCATCTAAAATTTTACTTCAGTCAGTATTTTTTACTGGCATCTAAAGTTTTACTACATTACTTTTTTACTGGCATCTAAAAATTTGCTTCAGTATTTTTTACTAGCATCTAGATTTTTACTTCAGTATTTTTTTACTGGCATCTAAAATTTTAAGTATTTTTTACTTGTATCTAAAAATTTACTTCAGTATTTATACTGGCATCTAAAAATTTACTTCAGTATGGCATCTAGAATCTTTGTGTCCTGCTCATTGGCATCAGGACTTTTGGTAAGTTTGGTTTGTATCGGCCTGGAGGGTTTGAAGGTTAGGTTTTAAAGCAGGTGTCTATGAAATCTAAACTCTTCTCTTTATCCCTAACAACTAAGTAATTTTAATATACAACAGACTCTTGCCAATTTATAATAATTATTATTGGTGCTCTGTTATAAAAACTATTTTTCATTTATAGTAGGACTGCTGTCTATTGGAGATGATGATCAACTAATTGGTAGTTATAAACTAAATTTAAAGAATACCTACTTTTAGGATAGAATAGGTCTGTTTGATGATCTATTAGAAATGACTTCTAGTAAGTTAATAGAAAAATAATTGTTTTTTATTTATTCTCTTCTGATATAATAGTAATTTATTCTACTTTTACTATTTATTCTCTTCTGTTATAATAGTAATTTATTCTACATCAACATGTGATGATCTAGATCTAGTATAGTCCTATGATATACTATATATGTAAGTCATATCTATTATTAAATTACTAATTTAGTAACTACGTGTTCTGTAGTGTTCTAATGGTTGTGAGTTGTATAGTAAATACAATGTTAGAACAAAAGAAATTTTGTTACATATAGTAGGATGAGATGATCTGATAACATATGTTAACATACCTACTGTAGTTGAATTCTTAAATAGTACAATGTTTACTAAATGAACCTCAATGTTCTGTAATAGGATTGAAAGGTTAACGTCACTGGTAATGTTGATCTTATGTACATTAACTGATAACTAATGTAAGTATTATGCTATAATATGGACATTTCTTTACTAAACATGTATATTTTATAACTTTTAGATGGACTTTGGTCTATTATATAGGTGTATGGTTCTCTGATAACTTACAGTCTAAGTTTGATGTATTATTGACTTAACAATCATGTATTAAACTATTTCCTTTAATTCTATAGTGATACTTTGATGACTAGACTGGAGATGATACAGTGATATTCTCTAATAATACTCTATGTAAGATTGATCTTTATATACCTTTTGTTAATTCTATTTAACTTTTCATTCTGTAGTGATGTTCAAGTTGAGTGTACTTCAACTGCTGAAGATGATGATGGAGATGGTGATGGAGATGATATAGATGGACATGGTGGTGATGATGAAAAACACTTCACTAATAATGTAGTGAAGTGTTTTTAAGAGCCTATTTACCTCCATTTTGTCTACTTTTGTATCAGTATCAGCTTGTAATAGTTTGTACTAGAAATCATAAGAGAGCATTACTTCATTTTAGTAACCAACATGTCAGGACTTTACTTCTGCAGGGCTGCTTAGCAAGACAGATGAAGGAACTGGATTCCATGTAGTCAAATTAAATTTGATGGAGTAAGGACAAGGATTGAAGGTCTGTCAATCTACCTTGTAAAGTTCATAAGTTCCAAGTTCACAGGTGTTAATGGATTAGAATATAATTATAGTGAAACCTATGTCATAAGCCGTGGGTAATGAAGAATATGTATGAAGTTTTGTGCTGTCTGTCTGTGTGTGACTGATCTTTGCTGACTTAGTGCAATTGGTTAGCCAAAATGTTACTAGGAACAGACTGGTACTGCTGATCATTGTAATATTTTGTAAGACTCTAGTATGTACAATATTGTACAATGTTCTATCACTATCACTACTACAGGTTGTACATGTCTGTAGGCTACACATAATAAGGCATTCAACCTTAATCTTTCTCCATGAGTTATTCATGTCTGTTTATGACACTACTCATAAATACATCATACCATTCAATGATATGTCACGTTACTATATATACAGGTTCCCTTTCTTTATGCAACTAGTCCTATCTCCAAGATAATAATGAAGGATTGAAAACAATTCCATGTTTATATTCAGGTTTGTAGAATGTACTAGATAATATCTAGTTTATATCAAGATTTTGTCTTCTATGATGTCAACATGACATGGTAGTATTACATAGTGATACACTCAATAACATGATTTGTTGTCCTCCTAGGTATACGGATATCAGTATAATGTTTCATTATTTACTATCATATTGTATAACTTAGTATTATGTTACTTTAAAGATACACACACACACACATGCAGATGAAGCAAATAACAATTGGTATGTATATTAACAATAAAAATCTATAAACATTAACTGATATTTTGACATAAACTAATACTAAAAATGTAATACTGCCATGTAATACTGCCAAATGTAATACTGCCACGTGTAATATTGTCATTGACATATTTTAAAACGTTAGTGTAATATATATTATTCCTTTTTATTTCTCTTTTATTACTATAGCTTCACTGCACATCAAGATCAGGATCAAGACTTTCCTCTGTCTCAAAGAGTCTAGAGAGTAAGTTAAAACTACAGTACTAGTGTACATTAATTCATAATACTTCAGGCTCAAGACATTTTTTCCTACACTTCAAAGAGTCTGAAGAGTAAGTTAACTGAATAAAATACTAGTGTACATTAATTCATAATACATCATTACTCTTAATTTGTCTTTTATTACAATAGCTCCACTGGATGTCAGGATCAAGGATTGAGACATTTCTCTAGCCCTTGTACCCAGGCTTTCGCGATAAAAGAGAGAGCCTGGTGACTACGGTTTGCGCATGTGTTTCATTTCCACAGGTTTCTTTTAAAATAGTATACTCTAGGAATGCTCCCTCAACTGACGTCAAAATTCTTTTAACCGCAATGTGAGACTATTTGTAGTACTAATAGAAAGTTTTCTTCTGCTCTACTCTATGCTATAAAGCAGCTAGGAACAACTCTTGTTTGTTGAAGCTATTTATGACGGAAAATATGTTTTCGTGTGGTTTTGTATTCCAACAGCACAGAACAAGTTTGTTGCTCTTTTTGCTTTCATTTAATCTCTGCAGAACTGACAAACTCGACTAGCCATGCCTAAACTCAGTAGTGAAAGAAATGTCATCAATATAAACCCAGGCCATTTACTTGTAATGTAATTTAAAATGTTATAATTTTGATGTCAGTATATTGCAAAAATTACAATAATTAAGTGCATGCTCAAGCAGTAGTTACCAGGCTTTTTCTTTTCTATTGCGAAAGCCTGGGTATGAGGCTAGACATTTCTCCATCTCAAAGACTCTTGAGAGTAAGTCAACAGCATACAATACTAATATAAATTAATTCATAATGCATCATTACTCATATTAAGTCTTTCATTACTATAGCTTCACTTGATGTCAGACTCAAGGCTCAAGACATTCCTATGCTTCGAAGTGTCTGCAGAGTAAGTTAGTGGAACACAATACTAGTGTACATTAATTCATAATACATCATTACTCTTAATTTGTCTTTTATTACAATAGCTTCACTGGACATGAAGATCAAGGATCAAGACATTTCTCCATCTCAACGACTCTTGGGAGTATGTCAACAGCATACAGTACTAGTTTAATTAAATCTATAATGCATCATTAATCATAATATGTCTTTTATTACTATAGCTTCACTTGATGTCAGGCTCAAGACATTCCTGTGCTTCTAAGAGTCTGAAGAGTAAGTTAACTGAATACAATACTAGTGTACATTAGTTCATAATACGTCATTACTCTTAATTTGTCTTTTATTACAATAGCTTCACTGAATGTCAGGATGAAGACATTTCTCTAGCCTCGTACCCAGGCTTTCACGAGAGAAAAGAAAGCCTGGTAACTACTGTTTGCGCATGCATTTAATTTCCACAGATTTCTTTGAAAGTAGTAAACTCTAGGAATCCTCCGTCAACTATGACGTCAAAATTCCTTTTACCGCAATGTGAGAATATTTGTAGTACTGATAGAAAGTTTTTTTTGATCTACTCTATGCTCTAAAGCAGCTAGGAACAACTCTTGTTTGTTGAAGCTATTTATGATGGAAAATATGTTTTTCATGTGGTTTTGTGTTCCAACAGCACAGAACAAGTTTGTCGCTCTTTTTGCTTTCATTTAATTTCTGCAGAACTGACAAACTCAACTAGCCATGCCTGAACTCAGTAGTGAATGAAATGTCACCAATATAAACCCAGGCCATTTACTTGTAATGTATTTAAAATGTTGTCATTTTGATGTCAGTATATTGCAAAAATTACAATAATTAAGTGCATGCTCTAGCAGTAGTTACCACTTTTCTATTGCGAAAGCCTGGTTATGAGGCTAGACATTTCTCCATCTCAAAGACTCTTGAGTGTAAGTCAACAGCATACAACACTAATATAAATTAATTCATAATGCACCATTACTCATATTAAGTCTTTTTATCACTATAGCTTCACTTGATGTCAAGCTCAAGACATTCCTATGCTTCAAAGAGTCTGCAGAGTAAGTTAACTGAATACAATACTAGTGTTACTTTAATTCATAATACATCATTACTCTTATTTGTCTTTTATTACAATAGCTTCACTGGACATGAAGATCAAGGATCAAGATATTTCTCCATCTCAACAACTCTTGGGAGTATGTCAACAGCATAACAGTACTAGTTTAATTAAATTAATAATGCATCATTAATCTTAATATGTCTTTTTCTTTATTACTATAGCTTCACTTGACGTCAGGCTCAAGACATTCCTATGCTTCGAAGAGTCTGCAGAGTAAGTTAACTGAATAATATAGTACTAGTGTACATTAATTCATAATATATCATTACTCTTAATTTTGGTCTTTTATTACAATAGCTTCACTGGACATGAAGATCAAGGATCAAGACATTTCTCCATCTCAAAGACTCTTGGGAGTATGTCAACAGCATACAGTACTAGTTTAATTAAATCTATAATGCATCATTAATCATAATATGTCTTTTATTACTATAGCTTCACTTGATGTCAGGCTCAAGACATTCCTGTGCTTCTAAGAGTCTGAAGAGTAAGTTAACTGAATACAATACTAGTGTACATTAGTTCATAATACGTCATTACTCTTAATTTGTCTTTTATTACAATAGCTTCACTGAATGTCAGGATGAAGACATTTCTCTAGCCTCGTACCCAGGCTTTCACGAGAGAAAAGAAAGCCTGGTAACTACTGTTTGCGCATGCATGTAATTTCCACAGATTTCTTTGAAAGTAGTAAACTCTAGGAATCCTCCGTCAACTATGACGTCAAAATTCCTTTAACCGCAATGTGAGAATATTTGTAGTACTGATAGAAAGTTTTTTTTTTGATCTACTCTATGCTCTAAAGCAGCTAGGAACAACTCTTGTTTGTTGAAGCTATTTATGATGGAAAATATGTTTTCATGTGGTTTTGTGTTCCAACAGCACAGAACAAGTTTGTCGCTCTTTTTGCTTTCATTTAATTTCTGCAGAACTGACAAACTCGACTAGCCATGCCTGAACTCAGTAGTGAATGAAATGTCACCAATATAAACCTAGGCCATTTACTTGTAATGTAATTTAAAATGTTGTCATTTTGATGTCAGTATATTGCAAAAATTACAATAATTAAGTGCATGCTCTAGCAGTAGTTACCACTTTTCTATGCGAAAGCCTGGTTATGAGGCTAGACATTTCTCCATCTCAAAGACTCTTGAGTGTAAGTCAACAGCATGCAACACTAATATAAATTAATTCATAATGCATCATTACTCATATTAAGTCTTTTATCACTATAGCTTCACTTGATGTCAGGCTCAAGACATTCCTATGCTTCGAAGAGTTAGCAGAGTAAGTTAACTGGATACAATACTAGTGTACATTAGTTCATAATACGTCATTACTCTTAATTTGTCTTTTATTACAATAGCTTCACTGAATGTCAGGATGAAGACATTTCTCTAGCCTCGTACCCAGGCTTTCACGAGAGAAAAGAAAGCCTGATTACTACTGTTTGCGCATGCATTTAATTTCCACAGATTTCTTTGAAAGTAGTAAACTCTAGGAATCCTCCGTCAACTATGACGTCAAAATTCCTTTAACCGCAATGTGAGAATATTTGTAGTACTGAAAGTTTTTTTTGCTCTACTCTATGCTCTAAAGCAGCTAGGAACAACTCTTGTTTGTTGAAGCTATTTATGATGGAAAGTATGTTTTTGTGTGGTTTTGTGTTCCAACAGCACAGAACAAGTTTGTCGCTCTTTTGCTTTCATTTAATTTCTGCAGAACTGACAAAACTCAACTAGCCATGCCTGAACTCAGTAGTGAATGAAATGTCACCAATATAAACCCAGGCCATTTACTTGTAATGTAATTTAAAATGTTGTCATTTTGATGTCAGTATATTGCAAAAATTACAATAATTAAGTGCATGTTCAAGCAGTAGTTACCTTTTCTATTGCGAAAGCCTGGTTATGAGGCTAGACATTTCTCCATCTCAAAGACTCTTGAGAGTAAGTCAACAGCATACAATACTAATATAAATTAATTCATAATGCATCATTACTCATATTAAGTCTTTTATTACTATAGCTTCACTTGATGTCAGGCTCAAGACATTCCTATGCTTCGAAGAGTCTGCAGAGTAAGTTAACTGAACACAATACTAGTGTACATTAATTCATAATACATCATTACTCTTGACTTGTCTTTTATTACAATAGCTTCACTGGACATGAAGATCAAGGATCAAGATATTTCTCCATCTCAACAACTCTTGGGAGTATGTCAACAGCATACAGTACTAGTTTAATTAAATTAATAATGCATCATTAATCTTAATATGTCTTTTATTACTATAGCTTCACTTGACGTCAGGCTCAAGACATTCCTATGCTTCGAAGAGTCTGCAGAGTAAGTTAACTGAATAATATAGTACTAGTGTACATTAATTCATAATATATCATTACTCTTAATTTGTCTTTTATTACAATAGCTTCACTGGACATGAAGATCAAGGATCAAGACATTTTCTCCATCTCAAAGACTCTTGGGAGTATGTCAACAGCATACAGTACTAGTTTAATTAAATCTATAATGCATCATTAATCATAATATGTCTTTTATTACTATAGCTTCACTTGATGTCAGGCTCAAGAGATTCCTATGCTTCTAAGTGTCTGAAGAGTAAGTTAACTGAATACAATACTAGTGTACATTAGTTCATAATACGCCATTACTCTTAATTTGTCTATTACTATAGCTTCACTTGATGTCAGACTCAAGGCTCAAGACATTCCTATAGTTTGAACAGTCTGAAGAGTAAGTTGACTGAATACAATACTAGTGTACATTAATTCATAATACATCATTACTCTTAATTTGTCTATTACTATAGCTTCACTTGATGTCAGACTCAAGGCTCAAGACATTCCTATAGTTTGAACAGTCTGAAGAGTAAGTTGACTGAATACAATACTAGTGTACATTAATTCATAATACATCATTACTCTTAATTTGTCTTTTATTACAATAGCTTCACTGGACATGAAGATCAAGGATCAAGACATTTCTCCATCTCAAAGACTCTTGGGAGTATGTCAACAGCATACATTACTAGTTTAATTAATTTCATAATGCATCGTTAATCTTAATGTCTTTTATTACTATAGCTTCACTTGATGTCAGACTCAAGGCTCAAGACATTCCTATAGTTCGAACAGTCTGAAGAGTAAGTTAACTGAATACAATACTAGTGTACATTAATTCATAATACGTCATTACTCTTAATTTGTCTTTTATTACAATAGCTTCACTGAACATCAGGATGAAGACATTTCTCTAGCCTCGTACCCAGGCTTTCATGAGAGAAAAGAAAGCCTGGTAACTACTGTTTGCGCATGCATTTAATTTCCACAGATTTCTTTGAAAGTAGTAAACTCTAGGAATCCTCTGTCAACTATGACATGAAAATTCCTTTAACCGCAATGTGAGACTACTTGTAGTACTGATAGAAAGTTTTCTTCTGGTCTACACTATGCTCTCAAGCAGCTAGGAACGACTCTTGTTCATTGAAGCTATATATGACAAAAAAAAAATGTTTTCGTGTGGTTTTGTATTCCAACAGCACAGAATGAGTTTGTGGCTCTTTTTGTTTTCAATAAATCTCTGAAGAACTGACAAACTTGACTAGCCATGCCTAAACTCAGTAGTGAATGAAACATCATCAATATAATCCCAGGCCATTTACTTGTCCTTTAATTTAAACTGTTGTCATTATGATATGAGTGTATTGCATAAATTACAATAATTACGTACATGCACAAGCAGTAGTTACCAGGCTTTCTTTTCTTTCGTGAAAGCCTGGGTATGAGGCTAGACATTTCTTATCTCAAAGACTCTAGGAGTAAGTCTACAGCATACAGTACTAGTATAAATTGATTGATGATGCATCATTACTCTTAATTTCTTTTAGTACTGTAGCTTTGCTTGACATCAAGATCAAGGCTCAAGACTTTCTATATCTGAAAGACTCTGGGAAGTAAGTTAACAGCATATAGTACTAGTGTACATACCTCAAAATACATCATTAGTCTTAATTTGTCTTTTATTACAATAGCTTCACTGGACATCAGGATCAAGACATTTTTCTAGCCTTGCACCCAAGCTTTCGCAAAAGAAAAGAAAACCTGGTAACTACTGTTTACGCATGCGGTTAATTTTGACAGATGTCTTTGAAAGTAGTATACTCTAGGAATGCTCCATCAAAGACGTCAAAATTCCTTTAACCTCAATGTGAGACTTTTTCTGCTCTACTCTTTGCTCTAAAGCAGCTAGGAATGCCAAATTTATCTCATAAAAAGAGCAACTCTTGTTCATGTGGTTTTGTATTGTAACAGCACTAAACAAGTTTGTCGCTCTTTTGGTTTTCAATTAATCTCTGCAGAACCGACAAACTTGACTAGCCATGCCTAAACTCAATAGTGAATGAAACGTCATTAAAAAAACCAGCCCATTTCCTTGTCATTTAATTTAAAATGCTGTCAATTTGATATGAGTGTATTGCATAAATTACAATAATTACGTGCATGCTCAAGCAGTAGTTATCAGGCTTTCTTTTCTATCAGGAAAGCCTGGGTATGAGGCTAGACATTTCTCCATCTCAAAAGACTCTGGGAGTAAGTCACAGCATACAGTACTAGTATAAATTAATTGATGACGCATCACTACACTTAATTTCTCTTTTATTTACTGTAGCTTCAGTTGACGTAAAGATCAAGACTCAAGACTCTTATATCTGAAAGAGTCTGGAAAGTTAGTTAACAGCATATATAGTACTAGTGTACATTACTTAATAATACCTCATTACTCTCGATTTTCCTATTATTACCATAGTTTCGCTGGAAATCATGATGAAGACTCAAGACATTCCTCTATCACAAAGAGTCTGTGGAGTAAGTTAACAGCACACAGTACTCGTGTACATTAATTCATAATACTCTTAATTTATAATAGGTTAATTCATAATACTATTAATCTCTTTTTCATTGTTATAGTTTTGCTGGACGTCAGGCTCAAGGCTCAACATATCCATCTATCTTGAAGAGTCTACGGAGTAAGACTCAAGACATAAATGATCATTTATCTCGAAGAGTCTAAGGAGTAAGTTAACAGCATACAGCACTAGAGTACATTAATTTGTAATACATCATTCCTCTTACTTTTCCTTCTATTAACATAGGTTAGCTGGACTTCTGGATCAAGGCTCAGACATCTGGATCAAGACTCAAGACAGACATTCCTCTATCTCAAAGAGTCTGGGGAGTAAGTTAACAATATACAGTAAAGTTTGACAAGTAATCTAATGAGTGGTAGCATTACATTTGGCAGTGTTACATTTGGCAGTGTTACATTTAGTAGTATTACATATTATGAAAGTTGGTGTGTCTGTATCTATACTACTCTATATATTACACCCAATTATACAATTGTTGTAATAGTCGGTGAAGACTAGTATAAAGGTGAGTATATAATACAGAGAGAAAGCTGAGGAAGCCACAAGAAAATTACTAGTCTCACAAAAACAGACTATGTAGAGCATTAATCAAGTGTGGTAAGAACAAACCTCATTTAAAGCTTTAATGGGTGTGGCTATCGTTTCTTTTCTTCATAAGGGGGGTGTGGTGCTTGCAGCCAAGTACAGGTTTGTGAATATAGAGGAAGTCACAAGAAACTAGTAGTCTGGTTGCCCACCCCATATTTACCAGTATTTTTATCTAGGAAGTAAGACTACTATTAAAATATGAGGTGTGGTCAAAAGAAACAGATCCAAAATATTTAATGGGTGTGGCTATCGAAGCTTGATGAGTGGGTGTGGTGCTTGCAACCATGTACAGGTTTTTGGAATATAGTTTAGTGATTGGTGGAGGTTCACCTAATCGTGTTCGCCTACTCTACCTTTAATACAGTATGGAATGTCAAACGGATGCCGTATTCTAATTAAACAAATATTGCAAGTTTTCAAATTACAAGATGAGCTATTGGACCAGAAGTACGGAAGCCGAAGGTGGACATCTAGTTCTACTATGTGGACTAAAATCCTCTACCCCTGCCTTAACTGGAAAAGTATTGGTTTGCTCCATTCTAAGAGATGGCTCATGGTGCTTGGAATTCTAGCTTCGATTCATTAATTACAGTGAAACACTATTACTTTATTGATATGTGTATTGGCTACCATGCAATATAACCTACAGTTTGCAAGACAACGACCAACTTCACTAACTAAATAATATGTATTTTACAATAAATCACAGTAAGTGAAACATTATAAGCCAAACTACTTAATCAAGTGAGTGGGTAGAAGTGGCCTTTCAGGTTTTTCATCATGGTGGGTGTGTGACAAGGATGAATGTAGAAATAAAGAGTAGATCAGAGAGGATGTTCGGTTTAAATGATCAATGATCATTTTTCACTTCTTGATTCTTTTATATCTGTTTAAAACTATCTCAGCCAGGTTACAACATATTTGGTAACGAGATCTGAAACGAACTCACTAACTTGTTTTCAGGATGAGGTCAAGTTCAAACCCACTACTATTTCTCTACGTTCACATTCAGGACATCTCTTGACCATATTAGGAATAGCTGACCTCAAGATAACCTACAAGTCTCAACACTTTACATTGCCTATTGTTGTGGTCAAAGGTCAGGGACCAACCTTTTTAGGTTGAAATTGGCTTCACTCCATTCAATTAGATTGACAGCTGTTTACTGCAAGTCTTCAGTAGAGGAAGTTAAGAAATGTTTTGTTTATTCTGTTCCAAATTGGGCCCCTATTCAAGGAGTAAAAGCCAAGTTTTTTGTACCTCTTGCGGCTCAGCCCACTTCTTCAAACAATGTTCCTTCCCATACACTCTTAAGAGTCAGGTTGAGCCCAAACTTGAGCAACATGTACAAGCTAAAGTTATCATTCCTATGCAGTTCTTAGATTGGACAACACCCGTCATCCCTGTTATCAAGATGGAAAACATTTGTGTTTGTGGAGACTACAAGTAACTGTCAACGCTGTTGCAAAGCCAGAGTTTTATTTAGCCACTACCCAGTGTGGATGATCTTTTTCTGCCTTATCAGGAGGTACATTATTCTCCAAACTTGATTTGTCTCACGCTTACCAACACCTTGAATTAGACGAGCATTAATACTATTAAAGGCCCTTTCCAATACGAAAGGTTTCTATTTGGCATGTCTTCTGGCATGTCTCTTCTGCCCCATCAATTTTTGAGTGGACAAATGAAAGTTTAATGCAATGCCTATCAGGAGTTGTATTTTACATCGATGGAAGAGCATCTACATAACAGACCAAATGATGCACAGGCATGTGCTACACTAAAAGAATCAAAAAATGCACCTTCACTGCACCATCATTTGAATACCATGGTCTTCATCCATCTAAAGGAAAAAACATGCGAGCAATGCAGGTTGCTCTAACCATACTTTAATCAACGAAATGAATTAAGCGTCATGGACAGCTGTGTTACTATGGGGTCATGTCTTGTGATTCCACCTCAGGGTCATGCCATTGAGATAGAGCAAGTTTATGACACTCATCCAGCACCAATCGAATGAAAAGTTTGGCTAAATCTATGTCTGATGGCCACATCTTGATTCTGATATTGTTACTAAAGTAAGACACTGTCACATTTGTCAAAGCAATCATTCATCAGCCCCAAAGGCTCCTTTACACTGATGGGAATGGCCTACTAGACCTTGAGCAAGATTACACATAGACCATGCCATACCCTTTCATGGTAAAATTTTTTCTAGTACTTAGAGATACACAATCCAAATAGTTAGATGTTCAGATAGTGAAGTCTACACCTTCCAATTCAACAATTGCAGTCCAGAACACATAATATTGGATAATGGAAACGGTTTTAGAATACTGTCTCCCTACCATTCAGCTTCAAACGGGTTGGCTGACATGCTGTACAAACTTTTAAGCATACTGTCTTAGAAATCCTTAGATTTACTACACCCAGACACTTCATGCAAAGTGTCAGAGAAAAAAGACAAGTTGATTAGGAATAAAGCTCCTCATAAGTTTGAAGTTGGTGGTGACCGTTTTGCAAAAACTTTCCATGGAACAGTATGGATACTTGTTAAGGTTACAAAGTCACTGGTCTAATTTCATATCAGGTAAAAACAAACACTGGCATTGTCCTAAGAGGTCATATTGACCACCTTAGACATATCTATTCGGACCACGTTTCCAGGAACCAGTAGATGATTGGTTATAATATATCAGATGAGTTCACTCCAAATCCATCATCCTCCTGCAGTTGAAGTCGATATACCACCACCATCTGCACAAGTTCATCTTGTTGCTGTTCACCATTCTACTCCCGTGTACCTCGACCTGTTCTATCGTTTTGCACCCCCTACTTCAAACTTGAGAGGGGGGAATGTGATAACTATGAATATGGTAATAATGTATGAATATTTATATATTACAGAATATTCCAGATGAGGACATGTATATATTGTGTGAGCACATTTTGAGTAGTCAGTTCTGTTTTAAGTTTTGTACGTCTTTATTCTTTTAAAATTTGTTATATGTTGAATCCATCTCGGCCAGGTTACAACACAATACTGGTATTGGAGAAAACAAAAGGGAAGTAGAAATAATTATATTTACAGAAAAGTGATAGCTCCTTGTAAGCAGGTAATAATGGTCAAAAATGAAAAGTGGTACAACAATGTAAATATTACTAGAAATTATTTATAAGATAACTACTGTATACATATATTGTATTGTCATGTTTGTTAGTAATGTAATACGTGAAATTGTAAACCCTATTTCTCTAAATTTGTTACCAAAAAAAAAGTGAATTTTGACGCCTTTTTCTTAGTATTATTGGTGCCAAAAATAGGCCAAAGTTTGATTCCTTTTTTCTTAAAATTTTAAGTCAATGAAAGTATGCAAAAATGTAACACTTCCCTGAGTTTTGTGTATTTTATCACTGAAAATATCAAAATTTAAGCATTTTTTCTAAGTATATTTTGCAACTAAAATGAACCAGTATACCTCCCTTTTGTACTATTTTTGACACTAAGGATGCAACAAATTTTACCCCTATATCTCCCTAAATAAGTAATTTTACAGGTTTTTTTCAATTTAATTTTACACCAAAAATAAGCAAAAATTAACATCTTCCTCATGAGATAAACAAACTTTAAAATTAACCATAACTTTTAAAAAAGGGTTAAATTAACATCCTTACTTTGTTGTCGCAAAAAGAGGCTTAAACATCTGTACTTTGGGCACCAAAATGCAATTTTGGCCAAAAAGATTTTTTAAAAAGTGGTTCAAAATTCAACATATTTTTGGCACCAAAAGGTCTTTAAAATAGTTGAAATAGGGCATTCTCCAGAAAATGTCATCACCCCAAAAATTAAAAAAGGGGTTAAATATGCAATTTTTGCCCACAATAAAGGTTTTAAAAATACGCATATTTTCAGCGCAATCAAAGTTAAAAGAGTACTTTGGCAAAACAAGTGACAAAGTTAATTTTTTAAAAGATGAATTTTTGTATTTTAAGATGAATTTGCATATTTTTCACACCAAAAAGGGGATATAAATAGACATAAAAAACACCTTAACCGTGTAACCCGTAAACTCTAACATAAAGCCAAACCTGAAAACTGAATTCCTAAATCGTCAATTCTAAACCCTAGCACCGTAAATCTACCTAAACAATAAAACCCAAAACCTAAAACCTAAATGCTAGAAAGTCAACACTAAACCCTCAATACAAAACCCCATATCCATAAAAATCCTACTGAAAACTTAAAACCTAATCCCAAAAAAGCTTACAAATTTTAAAAACCTAAACGATAAACTCTAAAACCCAAAACCCTAGGACTAGAAGTAGCTCGATTTAATGCCACTCATCCAGAAGTTCATATCTGTTTATCATAATATTTAATGAGATTATGAATGTGTTGCTGTACGAAGGTTTCATACCTGAAGTTTGTAAGCACTAAAAGTTGCAGAGAAAGTTGAAGCAGACATCAAGGAATTATGATGATTACAGAGGGAGAGACACCAGAGCAACATATAACAATGCATACGTTTTGCTAGCAAATCCTATTCATTTACATCTTGATACATTTCATGATGCTATGCCACTTTCTGATGCAATTTTTTGTAAAACTTATCTCCTGTACCTACGACCTCCATACTTCACTTATGTCATGGTTTGGTGTGAATCGAGTACTAATAAAGTGGGGCTTGTTGATGTTGTATGGGAACAGTCCATAAAGGATGGAAGTTTTGCCTCTAAAGAGCAAAATTTTCTCTGGCTTGTATGATTGTGTTCCAATTCATCAATTAAACAGGAGCAACGACAAGTAATGTGTGAGATGATGTTGAAGGTTTCTAGCTACTGAACTAATTAATTAAATTTTTATTTACATATTAGATATGTAAGAAATTTCAAGGAAGACCTTATGAAAAGAGTAATTAGATTTGATTATGTCTGCAGCAAATGTTAATAACGAATACTTAGAATTTCTCAAAAACTACAAAGATAATTTCAGTTCATTATTTGTATTGAATTTGGGTTTGCTCATGTATATCAGGAATTTTATCTAATTGGTAGTTTAACAATAGTCAAATGAAACAAACTTCTACTTTTTATGGATATAAACCGAACTGTCAGATGAGTTCAGTCCTGATGATTTTTCCAGTTATCGTACATTGAAAACTGATGTTTGGACATTTAAAAAAAGAGATAAATCAATATTAAACAATAATATCCGTTAAGTGAAAGAAGGTCGTTGTTTAGTTTAGAAACTCTTGCATTGTATTAAAAAAATTATAGTAAAAACAGATAGAGCCACAAAAAACTTTGTATCGATTGGTCAACTTAACTTGTGGCCAATAGTCAATACAAATGACGTAATACAATTTGATGACCTAGTATATGACTACTATAGGTTATAGACTCCAAGACTATTTTGATGGTTGTGATGGTCTGTCTCCCAACCATCACCCTCCAAGAATTAGTGCACTAAATTAGTACAGTTAGACAGTAAAATAATAATAACAAGAAAACCAAACCATTAGATGAAAACGATGCTCTACTTGAATTTGATGTACATTTGGGATTGTGAGGAAATGGACAAGTTACTTGGTGAATGCAAGACAGCTGAGATTGATGATGAAGAAATGTTGTGCATTGAATGTGATGTGAATGAAACCGATGTGTGGAATGAAATGGAAAGTTGCTGTAAGGCATGAACTGGACAAAATGGATGTAGATGGGTGTGATAAAGTTGAATGCAAAATGACGTGTACAATGGAGTGCCTGATGAAATGTATGTGTGATGGTATGAGGATTCTGCTGTATTCGCTGCTCCAAGTACTGTTCCAAGGCTTTAACCACCTACTATACCTAGAATCTACAGCCAAATGCAAAATAGATATGATCAACAAAATGACCGATTGACTTTTTCAAGATGCTGGTCACACTAGATATATTAAATAACATTGTTGATCAAAACTAACATGTATGCTAATCAATTCTTTGAAAAAACCAGTGCAATACCACCAGGTCACAACTTCATTCCTGGAATAAGAAAATTTAGTGTTTCAGAATTATTGAAGTTTCTTGCTCTTATTGTTGTAATGGGTGTGGTCCAACTTCCAAAAGATGGAAGACCACTGGGCACAAAAATAGCCATTTGGATCAATTCCTTTGGTAAGATAATGATGACCAGAGATCGTTTCTCACTGATCTTGAAGTTCTTTCTGTAAAACACAGCTGTAAATATGTCAAAAGAGGTGAAAGTCGGGTATGATCCATTGTACAAATAGACCTCTACTCACTTCTCTTCTTCACAATTTCAATGAATGGTATAATCCAAAAAAGAACTCTCATTAGATGAAGCAATGGTGAACTTCAAAGGTAGAGCCTGGTTTTTAAAATATATGCCTAAAAAACACAAAAAAATGGGGACTGAAGGCATTTTCATGGCAGGTGTAAAAAACGGTTACACACTAAATTGGAAACTGTATGCAAGTATGATTGATTAAATATAATCACGCAATGCCATGTACCGTATTTGCCTTTTTTACTCTCACCCCACTATCAGTGTAAACATTAGTAATAACTTCTACTATAGGTGTTGCAAAGTTGGCTTCCATTACTAAAACACTATGTACATTTATTGCTTATTTCATTCACCTTGAAAACAAAATTGAGGTATGCACTAAGAAAATTATTTTTTGAACATCAATAATGAAGTATAAAGCAAATTATGGTAGACCAAACAGGCATCTAACTACAACTGATACATGCATATCAATAATATCCTTCACCTTCCAATGTTAAGGCAAAGATGACACTTTACAGGTGACAAGGAAAGAGCTACAACACATTGTATCGTTATGTGGTTGCTGGTGGGGTATGAAAGAAATGACCACCACGTATACATGGACAATTATTATACAAGTCCATCATTGTTTCTCGAGGTGGCTCAAAAAATGGATTTGGAGCCTGTGGAACTGCTCGAGTGAACAGACAAGGAATGCCTGAGGAATTGAAAAATTAGAAAAGGAAAGAGTAATACAGAAGATGTAAGAACAAAAAAAGTTGGATAGGGTAATGGCTCTACAATGGCAAGACAACGATTGATTACAATCCTCACAACAATCTGTGACGACAAAATGATATCCAAAAAATGAGGAGGAGCCAATTCTGTTTTTGTGATCTTTTATTCCTTTGTCCTTACATACTTTACACTGAAAACATCCTCCGTAAGGTGTATCTTTTTGAACAGGTTCTGGAAATCCACGTTTGCTCAATGTCACTGGAAGTACTGTTGTTGTGGCAATGTGCCTTCTGTCAACTAGTCATTTATAACCATCTAGTAGCCTGGCTGCCAATGACAACCGAAATCAAGCTGTGGTAAAGGCTTTTCAGCAAGCACATTGTACAAAAATATTGGCGTTGACAATGGATACATCAAATATAGGAAAAAAATATTTTCTTCCACCACTTGCGTGACCTGTGTATATATTCATGATATACAACAAGTTGATTGCACTTGTCGACTCCACCCATATCATATTGTGTCTTCAATTACTTTTGGTTTCTGTACCACTTCTACTCCTCCATCTACTGCTCTGGTTCTCCTATATCATATTGTCATGATGGAAGGTTGACAACATGTGTACCACTAGCTTGTCAGACCACTTCAGACACAAAAATCCATCTGTTGCGTAATAAGAATAGACTTCACCTACATTTTACATTTTAGGCTAATGTAAGTATAGTTGATTGTTATTATTTACCATTTGTTAATTTTGCAAATTGAAATTCTCTATTCAATTTCTTCCGATTCTTTCTTACTCCTCCCAGGTCTCAAATCCAGCAAGCTTCAAGTCAGCGAAAAGTGTAGGTGACGTGTAGTAATTATTGGTATACATATGATATCCAGTCATTGATAAAGGTGACACGAGATCACTTGGTACGCTAGCCCTTGCTCAGGCACATCATCTTTTCCTTTCCTATATAACTCATTAACATCCATTATAGTAAGTATAATATATTACCAGTATATAGTTTAAAATTCCATACGTAGCCACTTCCAATTCTGTAAAATACCCATGCCTTGATACCCCACTTAGTGGGCTTTTGAGCATGTACTGGAACCACAAGAGTCTTCCTTTGTATCCAATGATTCTCTCATCAACAGCAATTTCTCTATTGGGAACATAATAATTCAAACCTTCTGCCAGACATGATATGACTGAGGTATCGCTATGAAATGGCCATTACCTGCTCCAATATGATCTACAAATAAGTATGTTGTACAAGAAATTCGTAAATTTTAGGGCTTCATAAAATTACTTATGAAATTACTAATAAAATTACAATAACAAAGAAGCGTAATAAATAGAACTTGCAATTCATGTCAATCCATTTCCTTCGTTATAATGAATACCTCATGGACAGATATCCAACTACTCCCATTGAAATTATTATGGCTAGTTAGGTGTCAACTTCCTCATGCTTTATTGGATTTCATCTCAAGTTATGGCCACGAGCATTGGGATGATCATGCAAGTAAGATTCCATTGATGCAAGCACTTAGCTAACTGTTTCTCCTATATCAAATCTTTTACTGCTGATGTGAAGTATAGATTGAAGAAAGCAAGTGGTTGTTTTTTTGTCATATCAAGAGTAAGCCCACTTGATGCAGTAAATGGATGAACTATAAAGTTAGTGTTACTTTACTATTATTGGTATTGTCTTGTCTTACCTCTAGGTAGGGTAGCTGTAGCAGTAGTGCTAGTACTGGGCATAGCTGTTGCTGGAGAGGTGGCAACCAATGGATGAAATATTATTATTTTGTATATGTGTAAAATCATCTTACCCGTTGGTGTAGGTGGAACTAGGAATCTGCTTTTTGTTGGTAAAGGTGGAGCTAAAGAGTTACTTTTTAGTACAAAGCTTTCAGAAGTCAGCCTTGCTAGCTCGTCATCAAGTAAATGGCTTTGCAAAGACCTGTCAGTGCTTCTTCTTCATCAATGTACCCGTTGAAATCACAGTCTGAGTCATCACTTTCAGTACCATCAATACATTGTAAAAGGAGGTCTGGGTTAGAAGGCAACTGTATAAACCTTCTGCTTCTCAATGCCATGACACTTTAGCCATGTCTTTAGCTTTATAAACGAGTGATTGCAATCATCTTTGCGTTGTTGCTTTCGAAAAACATTCAAGGTGCCTTGGTAATGTGCTGTGCAAAATTGCACTTCCGCCCAGTCAATAATTGCATTCGTTTGTGCATAATTCCGCAACACCCATTAAATGGTTAAAATAAATACCTGTTCTTTTTTCAGCAAAATGGGTTTTTAAGTATCTGCACTTCGGACACGTAAAAACCTAGCAAAAATGGTTAAAAATATGCACAATTTTGGAGCTAAAATGCTTTCTAAAGTGGCTGTTACAATCAAATATTTTTGGCACCAAAACGTTCTAAAGGAAGGTTAAAACACACGTTTTTGGCACAAAAAAGGTATGATAGATATATTTGGCAACAAAATATAGAAAAAGTTTATAATAACTGCAATTTGCACACAAATATACATATTAAAAATATTTTTAGCAATAGAAGAGTCTATTCCAGTTAATAAACTTGATCTCTCTAAGCCTTTTTTTGCTAATAGTTTGCAGTGTTAACTTTAAACCCTTTATGCAAATAGTTCGGATTGTTAAGTTTGCCCAAAATACTGTAAACTCTATCAATCCTTTAAGTTAAAGATTTTAAATAGTTAACGCATATAAACTTTATCAACAGTCTATACAGCTAATAGATATAATCTCAGTAATCCCTTTATTCCAAATATTGTTGCTGTGTTAAGTTAAGCCAATAGTCTAAACTCTGTGAACTCTTTAAATTTATAGATTAAAGAGTTAATGCATATAAACTTTTTAATCATTCTATATTGCAAATAGTTTGCAGTGTTAACTTTAGGCAATAGTCTAACCTCATTACCTCTTCAAAGGTATAGTTTTAAAGTGTTCACGCATATAAACTTCCAAAGAGTCTTATCTGTTATTAGAGTTAATTTCTGCGAAGCCTTTATTGCAAATATTTTCAAGGTTAAGTTCACCCAATACCCTAAAATCACTAACCTCTTCAAAATATAGAATTTAAAGTGTTAATGCATACAAACTTTCCGTTACAATAACACGATTAATCTCTGTAAAACTTTTTGTGCGAATAATTTGCATTGTGAAACTCACCCAATAGTAGCAACTTTCTAAAGTCTAAAGAGTTAATGCATATAGACTTCAAAAACAGTCTATTCCAGTAATAGAGTTAATCTCTGTAAAGCCTTTATTGCAAATAGTTTGCAGTGTTAATTTCACTCAATAGTCTAAACTCTTTAAATTATAGACTTTTAAAAAGTTAACGGATAAAAAACATTCTAAACAGTCTATTCCAGCTAATAGAGTTAATGTCTGTAAACCCTTTATCACCAATTCTTTGGAATGTTAAGTTTACCTGATAGTACAAACTCACTAAAACTTTAAATTATAGAGTGTTGAAGAGTTAATGCATACAAACTTACCATACAGTCGATTACAGTTAATAGAGTTAATCTCTGTAAACCCATTATTACAAATAGTTTTCCAGTGTTAAGTCTACCATAGTCTAAACTCAGTACACTCTTTAAACGATAGATTTTTAAAGAGTTAATGCGTCAAAATTTCTAAACAGTCTATTCCAGTTAATAAAGTTTGTCTCTGTATACCCTTTATTCCAAATATTTCAGTGTTAAGTTCACCCAATAGTCTAATCTCTCTCAACGTTTCAAATTATAGACTTTTAAAGAGTTAATGCATATAAACTTTGTAATAAGTCTATTCAGTTAATAGACTTACTATCTGAAAGCCTTAATTTCAAATATTTTGCACTGTTAAGTATACAGAATAGTCAAAACTCTTTGAATCCACTAATTTTAAGAGTTTAAATAGTTAATATGTATAAACTTTACAAACAGTCTAATTCAGTTAATAGAGTTAAATGTTTGTAAACCCTTTATTACAAAGAGTTGCATTGTTAAGTTTACCAGATAGTCTTAACTCACTATGAATTTTCTAAACAGTCTATTCCAGTTAATAGAGTTACTCTCCGTAAAGCCTTTATTCCAAATAGTTTGCAGTGTTAAGGTTCACCCAATAGTCTAAACTCTCTGAACTCTTAAAATTATAGACTTTTAAGGAGTTAATCCATATCAACCTTATAAACAGTCTATCCAGTTAATAGAGTTAATCTCTGTAAACCATTCTTTACTAATAGTTTGCTGTATTAACTTTACCAGAGTGTCTTAACTCACTAAACACTTTTAGTTATTGAGTTTTAAAGAGTTAATGCATATGAACTTTCAAAACAGTCTATTCCAATTAATAGAGTTAATCTCTGTAAACCCTTTATTACAAATAGTTTGCAGTGTTAAGTTTACCTGATAGTATAACTCAATAACCTCTTTACATTATGTAGTTTTAAAGAGTTAATGCGTATAAACTTCTAAATAGTCATTTGTAGTTAATAAACTTAATCCTTGTAAACCCTTTATTCCAAATTGGTTGCAGTGCTAGGCACACCCAATAGTCAAAACTGTCTGAATTGATTAAATTATAGATTTTAAAGAGATAATACACTTAAACTTTCTAAAGAGTATATTGCAGTTAATACAGTTAGTCATTGTAAACCATTTTTCCAAGTACTTTGCAGTGTTCAGTTCACCCAGCAGTCTAAAGTCTTCAAATTATAGACTTTAAAGAGTTATTGTCTATAAACTTTCTAAACAGTCTATTCCAGTTAATGGAGTTAATCTTTGCAAACCCTTTGTGGCAAATCGTTAGCAGTGTTAACTTCTGCCAATAGTCTAAACTCTTTCAACTCTTTACATTATATAGTTTTAAGAGTTAATGCACAAAAATTTGTAAACAGTCTTTTGCAGTTAATGGAGTGATTCTCTATAAACGGTTTTTTTCAGGTCTTTACATTATATACTTTTAAGAGTTAATGCACATAAACTTTGTAAACAGACTTTTATAGTTAATGGAGTTATTCTCTTTATAACAGTTTGCAGTGAACAGTTATTACAAACAGTTTGCAGTGAACAAGTTAAAGACTTAGAAGGCTTAGTAGAGTGAAGTTAGTAAAACTTGCATTAAATAAACACCATTATAAAGTCTTTAAAGTCTCTAAGTTAAAGACTTAGAAGGTTTACACTATTGAGTGAATTATAAAGTAAACTCTTTGTCTAAAGGACTTTATGGCACTAACTAAATAAACAGCTATTAACAGTTAGTAAGTTAGTTTGCATTAACGCTCTAAAGTCTTTAAGTCTTTAGAAGGTTTAGACTTTAGAGAAGTTTATAAAGTAAAATGGTCTACTTTATGGCACTAACTAAATAAACAGCTATTAACAGTTTAGTAAGTTAGTTTGCATTAACGCTCCAAAGTCTTAAATTAAAGACTATAAAGGTTAGACTATTTAGAGAAGTTATAAAGTATTGCTCAGTCTAAAGAAGCTTAATAAACAGCAATTAACAGTTTAGTAGTAGTTTGCTCTAAAGTCTTTAAGTTAAAGAATTTAGAAGGTTTAGACTATTGAGAGAATTTTATAAACTAAACTGCTCAGTCTAAAGGAGTTTATGGCACTGACTAATAACATTAACTTTTAGTAAGTTAGTTTGCATTAACGCTCTAAAGTCTTTAAGTTAAAGACTTTAGAAGGTTTAGACTATTGAGAGAAGTTTATAAAGTAAACTGCTCAGTCTAAAGGACTTTATGGCACTAACTAAATAAACAGCTATTAACAGTTTAGTAAGTTAGTTTGCATTAACGCTCTAAAGTCTTTAAGTTAAAGACTTTAGAAGGTTTAGACTTTGAGAGAAGTTTATAAAGTAAACTGCTCAGTCTAAAGGACTTTATGGCACTAACTAAATAAACAGCTATTAACAGTTTAGTAAGTTAGTTTGCATTAACGCTCTAAAGTCTTTAAGTTAAAGACTTTAGAAGGTTTAGACTATTGAGAGAAGTTTATAAAGTAAACTGCTCAGTCTAAAGGACTTTATGGCACTAACTAAATAAACAGCTATTAACAGTTTAGTAAGTTAGTTTGCATTAACGCTCTAAAGTCTTTAAGTTAAAGACTTTAGAAGGTTTAGACTATTGAGAGAAGTTTATAAAGTAAACTGCTCAGTCTAAAGGACTTTATGGCACTAACTAAATAAACAGCTATTAACAGTTTAGTAAGTTAGTTTGCATTAACGCTCTAAAGTCTTTAAGTTAAAGACTTTAGAAGGTTTAGACTATTGAGAGAAGTTTATAAAGTAAACTGCTCAGTCTAAAGGACTTTATGGCACTAACTAAATAAACAGCTATTAACAGTTTAGTAAGTTAGTTTGCATTAACGCTCTAAAGTCTTTAAGTTAAAGACTTTAGAAGGTTTAGACTATTGAGAGAAGTTTATAAAGTAAAACTGCTCAGTCTAAAGGACTTTATGGCACTAACTAAATAAACAGCTATTAACAGTTTAGTAAGTTAGTTTGCATTAACGCTCTAAAGTCTTTAAGTTAAAGACTTTAGAAGGTTTAGACTATTGAGAGAAGTTTATAAAGTAAACTGCTCAGTCTAAAGGACTTTATGGCACTAACTAAATAAACAGCTATTAACAGTTTAGTAAGTTAGTTTGCATTAACGCTCTAAAGTCTTTAAGTTAAAGACTTTAGAAGGTTTAGACTATTGAGAGAAGTTTATAAAGTAAACTGCTCAGTCTAAAGGACTTTATGGCACTAACTAAATAAACAGCTATTAACAGTTTAGTAAGTTAGTTTGCATTAACGCTCTAAAGTCTTTAAGTTAAAGACTTTAGAAGGTTTAGACTATTGAGAGAAGTTTATAAAGTAAACTGCTCAGTCTAAAGGACTTTATGGCACTAACTAAATAAACAGCTATTAACAGTTTAGTAAGTTAGTTTGCATTAACGCTCTAAAGTCTTTAAGTTAAAGACTTTAGAAGGTTTAGACTATTGAGAGAAGTTTATAAAGTAAACTGCTCAGTCTAAAGGACTTTATGGCACTAACTAAATAAACAGCTATTAACAGTTTAGTAAGTTAGTTTGCATTAACGCTCTAAAGTCTTTAAGTTAAAGACTTTAGAAGGTTTAGACTATTGAGTGAAGTTTATAAAGTAAACTGCTCAGTCTAAAGGACTTTATGGCACTAACTAAATAAACAGCTATTAACAGTTTAGTAAGTTAGTTTGCATTAACGCTCTAAAGTCTTTAAGTTAAAGACTTTAGAAGGTTTAGACTATTGAGAGAAGTTTATAAAGTAAACTGCTCAGTCTAAAGGACTTTATGGCACTAACTAAATAAACAGCTATTAACAGTTTAGTAAGTTAGTTTGCATTAACGCTCTAAAGTCTTTAAGTTAAAGACTTTAGAAGGTTTAGACTATTGAGAGAAGTTTATAAAGTAAACTGCTCAGTCTAAAGGACTTTATGGCACTAACTAAATAAACAGCTATTAACAGTTTAGTAAGTTAGTTTGCATTAACGCTCTAAAGTCTTTAAGTTAAAGACTTTAGAAGGTTTAGACTATTGAGAGAAGTTTATAAAGTAAACTGCTCAGTCTAAAGGACTTTATGGCACTAACTAAATAAACAGCTATTAACAGTTTAGTAAGTTAGTTTGCATTAACGCTCTAAAGTCTTTAAGTTAAAGACTTTAGAAGGTTTAGACTATTGAGAGAAGTTTATAAAGTAAACTGCTCAGTCTAAAGGACTTTATGGCACTAACTAAATAAACAGCTATTAACAGTTTAGTAAGTTAGTTTGCATTAACGCTCTAAAGTCTTTAAGTTAAAGACTTTAGAAGGTTTAGACTATTGAGAGAAGTTTATAAAGTAAACTGCTCAGTCTAAAGGACTTTATGGCACTAACTAAATAAACAGCTATTAACAGTTTAGTAAGTTAGTTTGCATTAACGCTCTAAAGTCTTTAAGTTAAAGACTTTAGAAGGTTTAGACTATTGAGAGAAGTTTATAAAGTAAACTGCTCAGTCTAAAGGACTTTATGGCACTAACTAAATAAACAGCTATTAACAGTTTAGTAAGTTAGTTTGCATTAACGCTCTAAAGTCTTTAAGTTAAAGACTTTAGAAGGTTTAGACTATTGAGAGAAGTTTATAAAGTAAACTGCTCAGTCTAAAGGACTTTATGGCACTAACTAAATAAACAGCTATTAACAGTTTAGTAAGTTAGTTTGCATTAACGCTCTAAAGTCTTTAAGTTAAAGACTTTAGAAGGTTTAGACTATTGAGAGAAGTTTATAAAGTAAACTGCTCAGTCTAAAGGACTTTATGGCACTAACTAAATAAACAGCTATTAACAGTTTAGTAAGTTAGTTTGCATTAACGCTCTAAAGTCTTTAAGTTAAAGACTTTAGAAGGTTTAGACTATTGAGAGAAGTTTATAAAGTAAACTGCTCAGTCTAAAGGACTTTATGGCACTAACTAAATAAACAGCTATTAACAGTTTAGTAAGTTAGTTTGCATTAACGCTCTAAAGTCTTTAAGTTAAAGACTTTAGAAGGTTTAGACTATTGAGAGAAGTTTATAAAGTAAACTGCTCAGTCTAAAGGACTTTATGGCACTAACTAAATAAACAGCTATTAACAGTTTAGTAAGTTAGTTTGCATTAACGCTCTAAAGTCTTTAAGTTAAAGACTTTAGAAGGTTTAGACTATTGAGAGAAGTTTATAAAGTAAACTGCTCAGTCTAAAGGACTTTATGGCACTAACTAAATAAACAGTTATTAACAGTTTAGTAAGTTAGTTTGCATTAACGCTCTAAAGTCTTTAAGTTAAAGACTTTAGAAGGTTTAGACTATTGAGAGAATTTTATAAAGTAAACTGCTCAGTCTAAAGGACTTTATGGCACTAACTAAATAAACAGCTATTAACAGTTTAGTAAGTTAGTTTGCATTAACGCTCTAAAGTCTTTAAGTTAAAGACTTTAGAAGGTTTACACTGTTGAGTCAAGTTTATAAAGTAAACTGCTCAGTCTAAAGGACTTTATGGCACTAACTAAATAAACAGCTATTAACAGTTTAGTAAGTTAGTTTGCATTAACGCTCTAAAGTCTTTAAGTTAATGACTTTAGAAGGTTTAGACTATTGAGTGAAACTTATAAAGTAAACTGCTCTGTCTAAAGGACTTTATGGCACAAACTAAATAAACAGCTATTGACAGTTTAGTAAGTTAGTTTGCATTAACGCTCGAAAGTCTTTAAGTTAAAGACTTTAGAAGGTTTAGACTTTTGATAGAAGTTTATAAAGTAAACTGCTCAGTCTAAAGGACTTTATGGCACTAACTAAATAAACAGTTATTAACAGTTTAGTAAGTTAGTTTGCATTAACGCTCTAAAGTCTTTAAGTTAAAGACTTTAGAAGGTTTAGACTATTGAGAGACTTTTACAAAGTAAACTGCTCATTCTAAAGGACTTTATGGCACTAACTAAATAAACAGCTATTAACACTTTAGTAAGTTAGTTTGCATTAACGCTCTAAAGTCTTTAAGTTAAAGACTTTAGAAGGTTTAGACTATTGTGAGAAGTTTATAAAGTAAACTGCTCAGTCTAAAGGACTTTATGGCACTAACTAAATAAACAGCTATTAACAGTTTAGTAAGTTAGTTTGCATTAACGCTCTAAAGTCTTTAAGTTAAAGACATTAGAAGGTTTAGACTATTGAGAGATATTAGAAAGTAAACTGCTCAGTCTAAAGGACTTTATGGCACTAATTAAATAAACAGCTATTAACAGTTTAGTAAGTTAGTTTGCATTAACGCTCTAAAGTCTTTAAGTTAAAGACTTTAGAAGTTTAGACTATTGAGAGAAGTTTATAAAGTAAACTGCTCAGTCTAAAGGACTTTATGGCACTAACTAAATAAACAGCTATTAACAGTTTAGTAAGTTAGCTTGCATTAACGCTCTAAAGTCTTTAAGTTAAAGACTTTAGAAGGTTTAGACAATTGAGTGAAGTTATAAAGAAAACTGCTCAGTCTAAAGGACTTAATGGGACTAACTAAATAAACTGCTATTAACATTTTAGTAAGTTGGTTTGCATTAACACTCTAAAGTCTTTAAGTTAAAGACTTTAGAAGGTTTAGACTATTGAGAGAAGTTCATAAAGTAAACTGCTCTATCTAAAAGACTTTATGGCCTAACTAAATAAACAGCTATTAACAGTTTAGTAAGTTAGTTTGCATTAACGCTCTAAAGTCTTTAAGTTAAAGACTTCGGTAGGTTTAGACTATTGAGAGAAGTTTATAAAGTAAACTACTCAGTATAAAGGAATTATGGCACTAATTAAGCATTGAGTTAGCTAAAAATTTAGTAAGTTAGTTTGCATTAACGCTCTAAAGTCTTTAAGTTAAAGACTTTAGAAGGTTTAGACTATTGAGAGAAGTTTATAAAGTAAACTGCTCATCTAAAGGACTTTATGGCACTAACTAAATAAACAGCTATTAACAGTTTAGTAAGTTAGTTTGCATTAACGCTCTAAAGTCTTTAAGTTAAAGACTTTAGAATATTTAGACTATTGAGAGAAGTTTATCAAGTAAACTGCTCAGACTAAAGGACTTTATGGCACTAACTAAATAAACAGCTATTAACAGTTTAGTAAGTTAGTTTGCATTAACGCTCTAAAGTCTTTAAGTTAAAGACTTTAGAAGGTTTAGACTATTGAGAGAAGTTTATAAAGTAAACTGCTCAGACTAAAGGACTTTATGGCACTAACTAAATAAACAGCTATTAACAGTTTAGTAAGTTAGTTTGCATTAACGCTCTAAAGTCTTTAAGTTAAAGACTTTAGAAGGTTTAGACTATTGAGAGAAGCTTATAAAGTAAACTGCTCAGTCTAAAGGACTTAATGGGACTAACTAAATAAACAGCTATTAACAGTTTAGTAAGTTAGTTTGCATTAACGCTCTAAAGTCTTTAAGTTAAAGACTTTAGAAGGATTTGACTATTGTGAGATGTTTATAAAGTAAACTGCTCAGTCTAAAGGACTTTATGGCACTAACTAAATAAACAGCTATTAACAGTTTAGTAAGTTAGTTTGCATTAACGCTCTAAAGTCTTTAAGTTAAAGACTTTAGAAGGTTTAGACTATTGAGAGAAGTTTATAAAGTAAACTGCTCAGTCTAAAGGACTTTATGGCACTAACTAAATAAACAGCTATTAACAGTTTAGTAAGTTAGTTTGCATTAACGCTCTAAAGTCTTTAAGTTAAAGACTTTAGAAGGTTTAGACTATTGAGAGAATTTTATAAAGTAAACTGCTCAGTCTAAAGGACTTTATGGCACTAACTAAATAAACAGCTATTAACAGTTTAGTAAGTTAGTTTGCATTAACGCTCTAAAGTCTTTAAGTTAAAGACTTTAGAAGGTTTAGACTATTGAGAGAAATTTATAAAGTAAACTGCTCAGTCTAAAGGACTTTATGGCACTAACTAAATAAACAGCTATTAACAGTTTAGTAAGTTAGTTTGCATTAACGCTCTAAAGACTTTAAAGGTTTAGACTGTTCTATTGAGGAAGTTTATAAGTAAACTGCTCAGTCTAAAGGACTTAATGGGACTAACTAAACAAACAGCTATTAACAGTTTTAGTAAGTTAGTTTGCATTAACGCTCTAATGTCTTTAAGTTAAAGACTTTAGAAGGTTTAGACTATTGAGAGAAGTTTTATAAAGTAAACTGCTCAGTCTAATGGACTTTATGGCACTAAATAAATAAACAGCTATTAAAAGTTTAGTAAGTTGGTTTCCATTAACACTCTAAAGTCTTTAAGTTAAAGACTTTAGAAGGTTTAGACTATTGAGAGAAGTTTATAAAGTAAACTGCTCAGTCTAAAGGACTTAATGGCACTAACTAAATAAACAGCTACTTAACATTTTAGTAAGTTGGTTTGCATTAACACTCTAAAGTCTTTAATTTAAACTTTAGAAGGTTTAAACTATTGAGAGAAGTTTATAAAGTAAACTGCTCAGTCTAAAGGACTTTATGGGACTAACTAAATAAACTGCTTCTAACAGTTTAGTAAGTTGTTTGCATTAACGCTCTAAAGTCTTTAAGTTAAAGACTTTAGAAAGTTTAGACTATTGAGAGAATTTTATAAAGTAAACTGCTCAGTCTAAAGGACTGTAAGGCACTAACTAAATAAACAGCTATTAACAGTTTAGTAAGTTAGTTTGCATTAACGCTCTAAAGTCTTTAAGTTAAAGAGTTTAGAAGGTTTAGACTATTGAGAAAAGTTTATAAAGTAAACTGCTCAGTCTAAAGGACTTTATGGCACTAACTAAATAAACAGCTATTAACAGTTTAGTAAGTTAGTTTGCATTAACGCTCTGAAGTCTTTAAGTTAAAGACTTTAGAAGGTTTAGAATATTGAGTGAAGTTTTTAAAGTAAACTGCTCAGTCTGAAGGACTTATGGGACTAACTAAGAAACTGCTATTAACAGTTTAGTAAGTGTGTTCGCATTAACAATCTAAAGTCTTTAAGTTAAACACTTTAGAAGGTTTTGGCTATTGACTGAAGTTTATAAAGTAAAATGTTCAGTATAAAGGTCTTTATGGCACTAACTAAATAAACAGCTATTAACAGTTTAGTAAGTTAGTTTGCATTAACGCTCTAAAGTCTTTAAGTTAAAGACTTTAGAAGGTTTAGACTATTGAGAGAATTTTATAAAGTAAACTGCTCAGTCTAAAGGACTTTATGGCACTAACTAAATAAACAGCTATTAACAGTTTAGTAAGTTAGTTTGCATTAACGCTCTAAAGTCTTAAGTTAAAGACTTTAGAAGGTTTAGACTATTGAGAGAAATTTATAAAGTAAACTGCTCAGTCTAAAGGACTTTATGGCACTAACTAAATAAACAGCTATTAACAGTTTAGTAAGTTAGTTTGCATTAACGCTCTAAAGACTTTAGAAGGTTTAGACTGTTCAGTGAGGTTTATAAAGTAAACTGCTCAGTCTAAAGGACTTAATGGCACTAACTAAATAAACTGCTACTAACAGTTTAGTAAGTTAGTTTGCATTAACGCTCTAATGTCTTTAAGTTAAAGACTTTAGAAGGTTTAGACTATTGAGTAAAGTTTATAAAGTAAACTGCTCAGTATAAAGGGTGTTTATGGCACTAAATAAATAAACAGCTATTAAAAGTTTAGTAAGTTGGTTTCCATTAACACTCTAAAGTCTTTAAGTTAAAGACTTTAGAAGGTTTAGACTATTGAGTGAAGTTTATAAAGAAAACTGCTCAGTCTAAAGGACTTAATGGGACTAACTAAATAAACTGCTACTAACATTTTAGTACGTTGGTTTGCATTAACACTCTAAAGTCTTTAATTTAAAGACTTTAGAAGGTTTAAACTATTGAGTGAAGTTTATAAAGTAAGCTTCTCAGTGTAAAGGACTTAATGGGACTAACTAAAGAAACTGCTTCTAACAGTTTAGTAAATTTGTTTGCATTAACGCTCTAAAGTCATTAAGTTAAAGACTTTAGAAAGTTTAGACTATTGAGTGAATTTATAGGGTAAACTGCACAGTCTAAAAACTGTAAGGCACTAACTAAATAAACTGCTATTAACAGTATCGTAAGTTTTTTTGCATTAACGCTCTAAAGTCTTTAAGTTATAGAGTTTAGAAGGTTTACACTGTTGAGAAAATTTATATAGTAAACTGCTGATTCTAAAGGACTTTATGGCGCTAACTAAATAAACAGCTATTAACAGTTTAGTAAGTTATTTTGCATTAACGCTCTGAAGTCTTTAAGTTAAAGACTTTAGAAGGTTTAGAATATTGAGTGAAGTTTTTAAAGTAAACTGCTCAGTCTGAAGGACTTAATGGGACTAACTAAGGAAACTGCTACTAACAGTTTAGTAAGTGTGTTCGCATTAACAATCTAAAGTCTTTAAGTTAAACACTTTATAAGGTTTTGGCTATTAACTGAAGTTTATAAAGTAAAATGTTCAGTATAAAGGTCTTTATGGCACTAACTAAGTAAACAGCTATTAAAAGTTTAGTAAGTTGGTTTGCATTAACACTCTAAAGTCTTTAAGTTAAAGACTTTAGAAGGTTTAGACTATTGAGTGAAGTTTATAAAGTAAACTGCTCGGTATACAGGTCTTTATGGCACTAACTAAATAAACAGCTATTAAATGTTTAGCAAGTTTGTTTGCATTAACGGTCTAAAGTCTTTAAGTTAAAGACTCTAGAAGGTTTAGACTATTGAGTGAA
>NW_024533508.1:0-38386 GCF_016097555.1 Gigantopelta aegis | reverse complement strand
TGGACACCCTGAAAACTTAGCAGTTGGGTTTTAAAATGATTGTTGTAGGTGATACGTATAACGTGGACATTTCTTTGCTATGGCAGCTAATTATTATAGTAGACATCTTGGAATGAAGCAGCCATAAACATATATATAATATTAGAAAGTGAAAGCAAGAACTAAATTCCTTGCCCCCGAAAAAACCTATATTTTTAAGTTAAAGTTATTGTTTGGCGTAAACTAGAATGTAAGATATGGCGATGTGTTGTATGTGCTAGCCATTTTCATGGCTATCATGGACTTAGATTATGATGCAATATGTCAGCTAACAACATATTGTTAAAAATTAATTCCTTGACACATTGCTAGTTGATGTAAAATGTAACACATTGCAATTAGTGATGTCCGGTTAACCGTTGAATCAGTTTGGTTTTGGTTATAGAAGAAAAACCTAAAACCATAACCGTGCAGATAGAGAAAAAACCTGTACTTTTGGTTTTCCAAATTTGCCAGTTTTAGCCCAGCTCGCCCGAAATGGAAAAGGAAATCCTAGGTGAATCAATACCAAAATCCACTTCTGGCAATAACCTGTCAAATGATGTTGATCTGCGAATTTGGTACACGTTTGAATGTCGCACAGTGTCGTTTGCAATGCAAACTCATCGTCATTTTAACTATGCGAAAACGAGGCAGAGTTCGGAAAACATTGTCTGCAGGGGTGCAGAAAGTACTCGCCCGCTCGCCAAATGCGAGTACAAATTCTGACAGACGAGTTAAATAATACAACTACCAGTCCGACGGGCGATCTGTCTTTTTTCTTACTGTAATTATTGTTATTTGTTTTAATCATCGAATCAGTGACTCCACATGTCAAATTCCAAACCATTCAAAACGATGATGAAATACACACCATATGTACCGACCACATTGATAACTTTGGACTTTCGAACTGCACGGGCACAACATTCTGAAAATAGTGCTGGTCAAATGTCAATACTTCCTAGAAATTGCTTTTTTGACAATGAAAGTATGTCACTGGCTTGTTTTGAATAGATGGTTTGTTAAATACTTGCGGGATGTCATTTGAGTTTTGTAGATCTATATAAACAAATGTGAAAAACCTAGTCTTTACCAGAATATTTCAAAATTTATTGATTAGTCAATCAAGGTTTGGGGCTTACTTTCGTTTGCCACGTGATAATGATTACGTAGCAAGTGTCGTTAATAATGTTTTTAAAATTAAACACACACACACACAGATGTTATATATATATATATATATATATATATATATGTAATACTAGTAGTCCATGATTTATTTTGTCTATAATGTGAAATAAAATAACGATATATATATATATAATTATATATATCACTTGAAGTGAACACGGTGTATTGTTCCATAGGCTCGCGGACTAGTACAGAATCATGATGCAAATAAAATCTAACGTTTGTGCTAAGTGAACTCATTATCTTATTGGACTTCCATAATTTTGTCATAATTTAACTTTATAATTATATTTCTGCTAACGAGTTTACAAATTAAACTGATCTTACATTAGATGTATACAAGTGGTTTTACACTGAGGGCAACCCATATTGGGGAAGAGGGGCAATCCACACTATGCGCGTGTGTTTGTGTATTGATGTATGTACATCTCTGTATTTATACAGCCATTACAACGCTGTTATAGTATATTAAATTTGGTCTCCTATAACATGTGTTCCCTTCTTTCTTTTTTTCAGTATATTAGTTAAAATGTTTTAAAATGCATTAGTAATCCCATCGAAAAAAACCCACTATAAAATAATGTACATGTACTTGTATTTAGAATAGAAATGTGCACCTTCGACACATTAACATTAATAAATGTTTACATTTTTCTTTTACATACATGTATATGTAAATTAAACATGGTACATTATAATACCGTTTAATTACGTTCATTGCTTCATGGACAAAATCATAATTATTATGTCTACTGTTTGTGCACTTCCATAACACACCCCTGCGCGTGCTGTGACCTCACCGTGGTGCAGGGGAGTAACATTCTCTTTGAGAATGGCCAATACAGCACAAATTGAAGTTTAGAGTAAAATTCGGTGTCCGTAAAATTCTGTGATATTTGTATTTGTATTTTTGCACAGTTCTTTACACTGTTTTTGTTTAAACCTTGAATTTTTATATTGATGTTGATCATCACTTTATTTATTTGCATTATCATAGTTTGACACCCAATAGCCTATGTATTTTTCGTGCTGGGGTGTCGTTAAACATTCATTCATTCATTTATTCATTCATTCCTGTTCTTTTACCTGCATCTGTGTCATAGCCAGAAATGTCCCGAGACCGATGCTCAGATGACGTGCCTCCATTGCCACGTGACCTGTCGATCACGGGCATGCTTTCGACGTCACAACCCCTGCGTGTTTTGTAACCTCACCGTGGTGCAGGGGTGTAGCATTCTTTTTGAGAACCCCTGCGCGTGCTGTAACCTCAATGTGGTGCAGGGGTGTAACATTCTCTTTGAGAATGGCCAATACAGCACAAATTGAAGTTTAGAGTAAAATTCGGTGTCCGTAAAATTCTGTGATATTTGTATTTGTATTTTTGCACAGTTCTTTACACTGTTTTTGTTTAAACCTTGAATTTTTATATTGATGTTAATCATCACTTTATTTATTTGCATTACCATAGTTTGACACCCAATAGCCGATGTATTTTTCGTGCTGGGGTGTCGTTAAACATTCATTCATTCATTCATTCATACATTCATTCCAACAGGTATTTCCAGCCCAGAGTCCAGACCTTAACTCAAAAAATAGATTCACTGTTAAGACTGCGATCTGAAAAACACAATTACTTTGATGTCAGCCGTTCTTATCGTATTGTGTGACATTACCCGAGGACTTAGGATATTGACCCATTTGAGACAATTCGGCAATTTGATTGAGGTATATTCTGAGTTAGTTTTGAACCAATTTTTTGGGGTTTATTTCACTACTTTTTTGTTTTAGTTGCAAAATGAAAAATACAGCTGATAAATAGTTTGTTTTATATATATGGAAAAAATGAATTAAAGAATCTCTGGTTAATGATAATATCTGTAGGCTGATGTATTTTTATATTTACTAACTCGACTGCCAAACCAATAGAGAGAATCAGTCGACATGAGTCACGTTAATAGAGGTGGCAATATCTCACTTTGTCTTACTTGTGTACTTAGTACATGTGCATATCTTGTGATGGTGGCCACCATGAACCACTGATATTACTGCTGTATTTGACAGGTTATTTAAAATATTAAATGTTTTACATTTCCGATACTTACAGAGAACGTGTAGTTGACTTCTGGAGTAATGGTTACAGTTGTCTTAAATTCACAATTACCACTGGGTGCAATCATCTTGTTACCATTAATAGGTGCATCAACTTTTGCCTGAGGAAAAAAGAAACAAAATTACGAAATTACAAAATACATAAGTGAAAACCTTATAATGCATTAAATATGCAAACACACAATGTGATAAAATTAAGCATGTACACGATTACTGTACACTACGTTAAAACTGACACACACAAACAAAACCTACCTTGAAATATTTATTTATATACGTTCGTTTGTACATTCATACATGCCCTTTTACATAATCTGTAAAACGTGTTTGTTGAGCTTTTACTCTGTACGATATACAAGAGGCAGTCCTCCTACATTACTGCATACCTTGATAACTCTGTCATAGCTTCTTTTGGACAACGGATTTGCAGAGACATGTTAATGAGTTACGCTAGTGGTAGATTTATAATCGTTATTTTACATACATGTAGATTAACGTCACATATAATCCTGAAATCACTATATGTATGGATACGATATGATGAATGAAGATAAATGTCTACATAGTTTCTGCCTCTAACCAAAAATATAGCTGCTTTTTTCTTTTCTTTTTCTTTTGTTTGGGGGGGGGGGGGGGGGCAGATCTAAATTTAGCCCTGTAATCATTACCAAAGTAAAAATTTACCTTTGATTTTACAATCATAAACAAATGGTGTATTTAATATTAAAAAGATATTCTTATTAGTATACATTATTTTGGTTATGGCAAGTATATATTATAATTGGTACCAAGGTTACGGGACCTACTAGTACTCTGTAAAATGTTACAGTTGTGAAATAAACAGATTCATTTATCTTTTTGTGTATCTTTATCCCGCACAGGTAAACCAATTTAACACGGTAACCAGTTATTCTTTATATATCATCAGTCTGACTAAGACTAAATTGATTTTTCGTGCTGGGGTGTCGTTAAACATTCATTCATTCATTCATTCATTCAAGACTGAATTGAATGCATTGGTGGTTGAGAGCCCATGTGGTTGAGAGCTCATGTTTAGATACATTAATAATATTTTATTTTATCATATAATATCTTACATTTTCAGTGCAATCAAAGTATGTGATATTTTTAAGATCACATACTTTAAGAATTTGATAACTTTGCAAATTAGGTGTAAATTAATCGATGTCACGGCACTAGGTTTATTGACATTTAAGCAAACGTACTTGTGTGACACTCCATAATTGACGTATGCATTCATAGTCATCGAATAAAAACATTTCAAAGGCAATTTGACACTGAAAGCTGCCCAGCATTCAGAAAAAAACACAAAAAACAACAACGTTAAAGCCGCACACCCTAGTTCCATCCAGCGAAAATAAATTATAATTTGGTTAATCTACAAACCTGTAACACACTTAGATCACGTTTTTATCAAATGGAGTGAAAAAGCAGGTTTTATATCGATAAATACCATGGGAATCCCCATGTCCCAATTGCTTGAAATAATTTTGAAAGTTAGTATTCTGATGTCACCGGTAGAAGTACAACAATGCCTACGTCACGACACATTTCACAGACTTGGGGTGCGTTCGTTTCACCTCTCCTGGACATGTTCCAACTGTTCTGTCCTGGTTGTATCCCCTCTCCAGATATCGTAAGACTTAGCAAAATTATTGGTTTTAAGGGTTTGTAACGTTTTGTATTGAGACACTTACTTGTCTGAACTTTATTGTTACTGAAAATGTTCACGAACTGTGAAGAAAAATCTCACAAATGAACAACAACAAATCGGATGTTGATTGCGCGAACCGTGCACGAGAAAACAAACCGAACCAAAATGATAACGGTCACGTGATATACCAACGTCTGTGACATCAAAAATAGATTGGACCTCGCTTGCTTAACGGTTTTTTCTCGACAACACGTTTTGTGAAAAAATGCAAAAAATGCATTTAGTGGTTTTACAAACATCAGGATTACCAAAAAGCACTTCAGGTGAATGGAAATGTGTATTCTTAATAATAAAATTTAAGTAAAGTGCAATTTTATTTGTGAAAAATGGGGTTTAATAGCGAAAAACAACGCCGTAATGGTTAACAAATAAACGTAACTAGGGTGTGTCCCTTTAAGCTCTAGTTTCTTTTGATGTAAGGACATCCAAAATGACGTCATTCGAGTTTGACGTCATTTCCATTCAAAAATACACCGTGCCACATATTCTTACGTCATTTGAATATCTAGTAATGGCGGACTGGAATTAAAGTTGCGTGTACAGTTTACAAAAACACGTTGTATTAAAGGGACATACCCTAGTTTTTAAACACTAAGGCATATGTTTTTACTATTATAGCCGTTTTTGATAACTAAAATCATACTTTACTTAGATTTTATTGTTTAGATTACCCATTTCCATACATTCGAATTGTTTTTTGTCATCCTGGTGTTTTTAATATCACAAAATGCATTTCTCATACTTTTAAAAACGCACGTGCTTCTGAGAAGTAACATTTATGGAGTTGAGTTTTAGTCTATTTTTAGAAGGTATTTCACCATTTCAAAGTCAGAGACTCATGTTTCAATCATTTGTAACTTTATCCAAATGTGTAGATTGTTTGTAGATTAACTAAACTTAATTTGCATTTTCATGGGCTGAAACTAGGGTGTGTCCCTTTAAGCTTGAGATTATATGATAAAGAGATTATGACCCTCGTGTATTTCGGTATCGTCAATATCATATATTAGGAATAAAAATAATGTATTATGCTCAACAGAGGCTCGCATAATACAATTTTTATTCCTAATATATGATACTGACGATACCGAAAAACACTGGTAATAACCTCTATATATCTAGTTAACAGATACTTTATTTGTTTCACTAGTTGTGGCAGCCACTTTGTTTCACATCTGTAATCATCAAACGTTTACTGATATAAATTACGTTCATCGAATTTCTTGTTGGACAGCTATAGCTGAGATATGTGAGAAAATAACATAGTGTTGGTTATTTGTAGACAAGATTTTGATTTTCTAAATTAGCACTTTTGTTTTTATCGCTTCTGAATTTTCAGCTTATAAAATATGTGGCGATCAATGAAGAATGAAGATGATGATTACTGATGATGATCAATGGCGGTGATGATGATGATGATGATGATGATGATGATGATGATACGAAAGATATTGACAGTGATTACGATTGTGATTGATGCTAGTGAAATGTGCTGATGAACAGTGAAAATTTAAAAGCTATGGAAATCAATGCTAGGGGTAGTATTTTGATTTATACAGAAGCTAAATGGAGGATATTATGAGTGACCATGACAGACGATGTTTACTAAACGAATGCCTAAATTATTTATTACATACGAGAAACATTTATTACCTATGAGGAAGGCATACCGGGGTTCATATTTATTATACGATTTTCCTCGAATGTCATAACATAATTGTATGTCCTCTTAGCTTTGTCGTTCAATGATTGGTCGTAATAAAAGTGCACATCTTTCTGATAGGCTGATATAACATTCCATAGAGACTGAGGCTATTCAAAATGATGGCATTTACGTTTGACTCATTTCCATCAATACGTAATTTAAATATCGAGTAAAGGCTGATTGAAATTATAGAGAAGTATAAAGTTTACCAAAAAGCAGTTGTATTAAGCTTGATATTATATCATAAAGACGTCTACAATGAATACAAATTACATGTACTTCTCAAGCAAAGTAATGTTGGTAGTTTGTAAACATTAACTGGATAGTATATTTACTAATTTAGCAGGATTATTATATGATAATAAACAGAATATTATATTCGTGCCCATGAAAAGCGATGTTTATGATATTCGTGCTTTCGCTCGGGAAATATGATAATTTAGGCACTTGTATCGTAAACATCATCTGTCATATAATATCTTCTATTTAGGTGTATGTGTTAACCCGTTTCCTGCCGTTGACGTGTATATACGTCAAGCGTCATCACAATAACGTCACTTTGCATTGTTTTCATTTAAAAATCGTTTTCTAAATTAATTGTTGACATTTTTGTCAAAAACAAAGTAAGAAAATGTCAATAAATAGTTTTTGAATGACATATCCAAATATTTGCTAAATTGCTTCTGTACATCTTATGTTTTTTTCAAAACAAAAATGACCCGTCAAATGACGGTGCTATTATTGTTTGTTATTGTTTCTTGTTTTTTTTTGGTAGCGATTTCTTTTATCGCTACAAAGTTGTCATAATATACTATTATATATGAACTACATTATGACAGTTGCATTAAAATAGAACAAGTATCACTTTTAATGCCTAAAAAAGGTACAAACACAATCAAATAATTGTAATCCGACGGCATAAACAGTCATCGAAAAGCGCCATTTCCCTGTTTCTATTTATAAACAACAGGTCATGTGACAGCACATTTCCCGCCATACAATTTGACAGCAGTAGTACACATTGCTTGCATGTGCTGCTAACTGTTTTCATTAATAATTACAACGTGGTTACTTATACTACAGCAGACGATATTCTAACTAGCTATGTTTGCTTGAACAGTTACGTCGACTATATGATCGAATACGCACATGTGCTCGGTGTTCGTCGTTGTTTTGTTGTGTGTTGTTTTTCTGCCAGTTTTTCCTTTTCAACATTCACATTGGTGTTAATCACTACTGAGTGGATATATATTTGTTCTCATTTTAAAAAAATGAATTACAAACGATAGGTTACGAATATTTGCTGAATAACCAATCACAAAACATTCTCGTTGTGTGTCACACATAATTATGTGGCGCCACCGGTTTTTTGTTTTTATTATTGAAATAGATTAAAGCATGTACTATAATGTACCAGTCGCGGATCCAAGGATTTTGTGTGTGTGTGTGTGTGTGGGGGGGGGGAGGGGGGCATGCATGGCTTTTTATGAATAAGCGTATATAAGCAGTGAATGTTTTGTAATGTTGTATGGTGGATGACAATTTTTTTTAAATCAGGCATGTGTGCTGGGATTTTAGGTAGGGGTGTCTGGAGAGCGAAGTTTATAGGGGATTTCTGTAATGCTGTGCCGGAATATGTATTGAATTTGCTTTTGTGTTTTTAATCTGCTCGAGCAGGGACCGAAAAGGTGTGTGTGTGGGGGGGGGGGGGGAGGGGGGGGTCGGGGGTCGACCCATTCCCTGCACACACATTTGCAAATGTTATACAGATAAATTAATCATCATGAGGTAAACTGTAGTTGTGTTGCACTGTTGGATCTAATGTATTTTGATAAATTTATTAGTGCCAAAATCTAAAATTCGGGCGAATACGACAGAGACATTCGGGTAAATTGAGCTGGCCTGAAACCTTTTCATCATGCATTAGTATTTCCAACATTTCTCCCACAATACTAGTTGTAATTAAATCCATGTACAATTGTGTAGTGCTTCGTTTGAAACCCTATATTATATATAGCTGGTTGGCAGTAACGCTAAAACTAATAAATGTTGTTTTTTAGTTGGTGGTATTTTCGTTTAATTCGGGCACAAATTAGCCTGCCCTTCTCCCTCTCCCACCCCTACAAAACAAAATGGGATCCCGTACGCTTATGATTAGTGCATCAGGCCTGTACGGTACCAATTGGTGTGGATGCGTCGGGGGTATACACACCCTCACCGCGAGGTCCAATTTATTTTCCATGCAACAGTTATCTTCCGTTTTTTAGAACATCGACACGGTCCTTTTTCGTGTTACGCAACACCCCTCAAAAATCGTGCGGTAACTATATGGACCTATATCAAATGTGAAAATTACAGTAGGATGATGGTTTGCAATAGATTCAGAGTAAGTAATCACGTTTTTTATTTTTTTAAATAACAATTAAAAAGAAAAAAACCACGTACTTTAGCAGGGCGGACACTGTTGTGTAGGCAACGACCCGAAACATTGTTTTTGTCTCAAAAATCGTTAAACAAATTATTTAATGCAAATAAAATGTTGTATTCAGGATGTAATAATCACAAATCATAAAACGATCCTATATTGTGGATAAAAATATCAAAGAAAAATCGCAAAAACTTCAAAGTGTAGTTGACCTATATTATCGACACTTGACCCAGATACAATACTTCGCGGGACCAACTGCCGGTGATTTCTTCTTCTTTCACTCTGTCAATAAACAGGTCAGAAGTTGCACAAATATAAATTCATGATTCCGATAATAATGTTTTCAACATTTACTTGTGTGACATCTCAAGTGACCTATTGCGGTAGGGAGCACATTTTCTATAAACGTTTCACGTTTTTGACTTCTCAATGTTTTTTTAATCAGTTCCAACTTCATTTTGTGCCACACATAAACACATTCTGACCTCCCTCTCCAAGGGCCTAAGCGACAGGGCCCAAAATTAAAAAAACAAAAAATGAAGCGGCATAGGCCTAAGCGTACGGGCTCTCATTTTTGTTTGGGATGCAGGCAGATTTCTGCCAGAGTTGAACGAAAATCCCTGAATCTGGATAACAGCAATTATTCATATTAGCTTTACTGCCAAACAGCAGGGTCTCAGCTAACGGGTAGAGGCAATGGTGTGTGTGTGTTTTATTTTGTATTTAACGACACCACTAGAGCACACTGATTTATCAATCGTCGGCTATTGGATGTCAAACATTTGGTAATTTTGACATACTAGTAGTCTTAGAGAGAAAACCCCCTACATTTTTCCATTAGTAGCAAGGCATCTTTTATATACACCATCCCAAAGACAGGATAGTACATACCACAGCCTTTGATATACCAGTCATGGAGCACTGGCTGGAACGAGATATAGCCCAGTGAGCCCGCCGATGGGAATCAATCCCAAACCAACTGCGCTTTACCACTGGGCTGCATCCTGCCCCTGGTGTGGGAGGAATGCATTGGTGTGTGTGTGTGTGTGTAAAATAATAGAAAAATAGTTTATTGATACTGATGTTTTAAGTATGTAACCTCCCTGAAATGACCGCAAAATGGTGTCTTGCACCTTACATGCTCATTGGTTCATTGTTTAAATCCTAGTTACAGCCCTGAACAGCTATATAGGGTTGCAAATGAATCACTACATATTTTTACATAGATTACAACTAATATTGTGTCAGAGTGAAATGATGAAAATACATGGTGAAAAGGTTTTAGGCCAGCTCATTTGCCAGAAATGCTATACCTGGATAGTATTCAAATAATATATAAAGGCAAATAGATGACCAGTGTATATAACTTGTGAATGTCCCCTAGGTGGGGATGGAGTTCATCTCCTTGTGAATTTGGTCATTCTACCCCTCTCCTAAGGGTGGGACACACATAGGGGATAATTAAGCCAATTGTCGTGTCCAGGAATACCATACAAATATCAATTTTGCGAATTTCGTTAATGTCGTGTCGATTATAGTAAGATAGCTGCTGCTTAAAGTTTGTACATGAAATGCAGTGTCCAATTTAAAAAGATTCTAAACTCCATAACCACCTATCAGTTTTACATACCTTACCATGGTAACCAATAGTTTGCATTGGGTACCATGGTAACAGTTTCGATCTGGGTACCATGGTAACATATAGTTTTGAACTGGTTACCATGGTAACAGAATTAATAAGCTTCATATATCTTTTCTACAGGCATAGTACAATTATGCATAGTTGTTTTTTCTCAGTCCTTGAAAATGATATTTTTATTTTTTCTGTTTTGCATTGGTTACCATGGTAACAGAATTCACAATGTTCACCCTTCTCTTGTAAACAGCTGGAAGCTTATTATTACATCATTATACAGTGATTTGTATTCAAATAAATTCATTTAAAACATTTCATATGGAAAACGGTTCCTCTTTTTGCATTGGTTACCATGGTAACAGAATTAATAATGTTCATTTGAAAATAACAGGAAGTGAAAGGGCATATACCTTTTTTAAAATCTTGTGTCATTTGACAAAGATATATAAAGATATAGAGGTAGTATACATATGTTTAGTGTCTAGGTAATGTTGGATACAATGTCCACAAGTTACAAAAATGCGTTGATGGTAGGATGTGCATTTGACTCTATTATTCAAAAACACAATTGGCTGTCTACTTAATTCTTTTTCTAAATCGAGTAGTATGGTTAATAGATCACACCATAGACTTAAATTAAAAGCAAAATATTAGTTTTAAATTAAAGTTTTCATAATTATTAATAAAAAATGGTATATTGAAAGTTGCAGCTGTTGCCATGGTAACATAAATAATATAACTGACTATAAAATGTTAGCGTTATGTAGGTGGATATTCTTAGTATATATGTGTGTAATTTCATGCTGAAATGTCAACTGATTTTAATAATATTACCAGAAATGTATAATAGTACAAAAAATGCGTTGATAGCCGAATGCGCATCTGACCCTATTTTTCAGAAAAAACACGATTGTCGACTTCATTTTTTCTTTACATCAAGCAGTATGGTTAATAAATCACAGCATAGACTTAAATTAAAAAATATATATTAGTTTTTAATTAAAGTTTTCATAATTATTAATGAAAATATGGTATATTGAAATTTGCGGGTGTTGCCATGGTAATATAAATAATATAACTGACTATAAAATGTTAGCGTTACGTAGGTGGATATTCTTAGTATATATGTGTGTAATTTCATGCTGAAATGTCAACTGATTTTAATAATATTACTAAAAATGTATAATAGTTAATGTTGCACATTATCTTCATAATTTACAAAAAAGCGTTGATGACAGTATGTGCATTGCACCCTATTATTCTGAAAAAAAAATGGCAGTCTACTTAATTTTTTCTTTAAATCAATCACTATGCTTAATAAATCACAGCATACACTTAGCTGAATGTGGGTGCTGTCGGGTTTCTCTCTGTAGTATGTGTATTAGTGATTAATATGTGGATTATTTTGTATCAGTTAACTCGAAAATGATCGATGTAAAGGTATTTGACGTCAAACATAGGATTGGTGTGGTATTAGAGCGGGAATCTTTGCCTACCGTTTGGTAGTCAGTAATTGCCAAAAATATACATAGGTTGGTCTGACTGTAATAAGAGCGTATTTATGTCCAAATGTCCGTCTAGCTCTCTTACAGTCAGAGTACTCGGGCTAGGCTGCGAGCAGAGTGAAAATTAAAGAAATTTTTACATCTAAAGATCTAGGCAAGCTTCGCTGCATTATACATGCGTGTCAAGATGTGGAAGGTAAATTGACAACCTTTTCAGCTACCACATGGGATAAATGCGTCGAGTGTGCTACGAAATGGTCAAAATTAACGGGCGAACTTAGTGATATTTCGAACAATCTTTTTAGAAGTGGCGTACTTGACATTCCGTTTTCAAAAGACGCTTGTGTACACTTTGGCTATCATAAATCATGTTATCAAAAGTTTACAAACAAGATATACATTGAGAAATCACAAAAGGCTAGTGAGAAAACAGCATTGGTAGTGCCAGAAGAAAATGAATCAAATGAAGATGATAATGATGTCAGCTCTCCAAAAAAACCTCTGGTCCAGTTCTGTTGTGTCAAAAGTCGGTGAAACCAGCTGTAGTGTTTTACCAGCATTATGCATCATATGCAAGAAGAAAGACCGATGTGTCACTATTGGACACAACCGAGTTAAAGACAAGCTAATACAAGCAGAAACTGAGTCAGCTGGTAAGTAATTGTTTATAACATTTTTATTTTATTTTAGGCCACACAAATAAATATGCTTCTGGTCACCACCCTTGTTCAAATTGTTATTACCAGAAACATTTTCTTCTTATTTTCAAATATTTATATTTCGAAATATATGATTTAAATATTTAATTATTTTAATTAGGCATACCTTTTATAACTTTTATTTTGACAGTCACATTGTGGTCTGCAGCGTTGGAACAATTTTACATTTTAATGGTAGACCATGGACTACCAGGTATCTAAAATGTGGTTTATGCAGTTAACAATATGGTTGCCCAGTTAACAAATCGGGTAGCCCTGTGCATCCGGGGACTGGATTTGGCTAAGCCTGCTGGTCTACATAAAAAACCCAGCAACAAACAAATTGATGTTATTATATTGTAACTGACCATTATTAGTATATTATAGCTTTAACTGGTTTAGGCTGGAAGAAATGTTTTCAGTTCACTCATGTAATAATCTTGCATTGCAGGTCAGTTGCGAGAAGCAGCCACTCAGAAGTGTGATGAAACAATTCTACTTCACATTCAAGACAAGGATTGTGTAGCTATTGAAGTAAAATATCATCGTTCATGCTACAAAAATTACACAAGATTCCTGAGAAAGAAGAAAAGGTTTTTTAATTCCCCCCCCCCCCCCCCCCGCCTTTTTGTTTTGTTTGTTTTAATTATTATCCCCATAACATAAGCAAAGTGAAGGTTGATTGGTACAGTAGTAAACATGATATCTTAATAATATTATGATGTGAATTTAAATTCACATGTATACTTACAAACGTGTATATGCCATGCACACACATCCACAACATGCATGCACATACATACATTCACACACACACACACACACACACACAGTGCTTGTATATGTAAGTACTTAGGTTTTAATAAGGACTAATCAAAGTTTAAATATAAATATTTATGAGGAAACCCACAAGACAGAATCAGATGAACTGAACCATTACTACAATTGTAATCTAACTTCTGTAGAAGACAGTAAAATTACAAGGAGTATTTCAACAAATGTGGTTAATAATCATGCTAAACATCATTGTACTGCATCATCAGCATTAAACATAAAAATATAGAAACTAACTTGTATATTGTTACATGACTTAACTACTATGAATAACCCAATTGACTTTGTTTATTTCAGTGAATCTGTTCCATTACAACAGTATTCAACTGCATATGCCTTGTTTTGTGAGACTGTGGTGGTAACTCGCCTGCTGAAAAATCACGAGATTTTGAGAATGTCATTGCTGCTACATCTGTTTAGACGCTTTGTATCCAAACATGAAATGACTGATGCCACGAGTTACAGGTAACAGCACACGTGTAGTTGGAAAACACTTTTGTTGAATATGCCATGTATATTAATGCACTAGCAAATAATATTATATTAAATGTTATTGTTATTTGGGCATACATTTTTTTGTTAAAGTTTGTTTTTATTTAATGACGACACTAGAGCACACTGATGTTTATCTTATCATTGGCTATTAGAGGAAACCCGCTGCCACCACATAGGCTACTCTTTCTGATAAGCAGCAAGGGATCTTTTATATGCACTTTCCCATAGACAGGACAGCACATACCACAGCCTTTGATGAACCAGTTGTGGACCACTGGTTGGAAAGGAAAATTGCCCAAACTTCATATGGGTCCACTGAGAAGGATCAATCCGATGACTTCATAGGCGGACACGTGTTATTTGGGCATATAATCATCCTTATTATATATAGCATGTCCAAAGGTTTATGTTTAATAAAAAATTGATTTATAGCATAACTGATGCAGCATTCCTTCTTCTTCTGTGTTCATACACTGTTGGTTACGGCTCTTAATTTAGATGAGGATTTGTATGTTCCTGATGAACGGTGTGGTGTTGATCAGTTCACATTTGGTTCCCCATAGCTTGTCTCTAAAATGCATCGGTATTGGCCAAGATCGTGTTCTGTCGGTGGTGTATGTAGGGCACTTTTGTAGTATGTGCTCTGGATCTTGTCTTCCTGTGCCACAGGGACATTCCATGGATGGTGAAATTTTGAGGTGATGCATATATGCAGCATTCCATATATGACCATTTTCAAGAGATATGAAATGAAATGCAGTACATATTACAATTGTTGTTTTTACATTGTATCAGCAAGAAATCATGTTTTCATCAGGTTGGCTTTGATGTTTGACTATAAGTATTATCTAATGTTGATCATATTGTATTACCATTTTACTACATGATTATGAACCTTTTTGTTAAATACTGAACTTTATTTTATTTAAATTTTAGAACTGATCAACTGAAAAGACGTATTCAGAATGACTATCCACAACTTACTATTCATTCTCCATGCCGGAAGAATGTTAGCGAGCTAGTCTTCACAGAGACCTTGTCACCTGATGATCTCCTGGAAGGATTCCAATCAGAAAGTGAGCTTGGATCAGAGTTAACACCAAGCGACACTGACACCGAGGCAAGCAGTCCTATGAAGTCTACTGTATCAGGTCTACAAGCCAGAAGCAGTGCTTTTAGTTCCATGCAAACCTTATATGAAACAAGTGACATTCTTCAAAGAGTTATTAAAGAACAACCTCGAATGGAAACCCCATGGCCACCAACATCAGATACTATGAACATTGAATCATGTGAATCAGTTGTTCCTGTGGAACTGTACAACTTACTTGCTTGGAGCATTGGAGTCTCAGAAGAGCTTTCTATTTCAGAGAGGGTTAGTGTTCCCGGGAGTATTCATTTAAAACTGTTGTCTATTTGTCAGGATGTTGTTTATCTGGCAACAAATGGAAGAAGACAAACTCAAAAATCTTTAGCCTTGGGTCTCACAGTTCGACATTTGACTGGTTCTTGTCAGCTGTTAGATATTCTGAATAGATTTGGCCACTGTGCTTCATCTGATGCAATTGTTGGTTATGAGACAAGCCTGGCCTGAGACAGGTGGAGACATTCCCAAAGGTCTTGAAATTTGTGAAAGGTTTCATGGAGCTAGAAAAACATTTCACATTGAATGATAAAGTTTTGCTTGTAATGGAAAGATTTGTGTGTCGGTTATATGGCCAGTCCACATCAAGTGTAAATGAAGCCAGGTACAAAGTCTTTTGTCTTGCAAAAACATCAGAACAGAGCATGCCACCCACACAAGATGCACTTCAGCAGCACTGCAAGAGGGCCAATTACCAAGCAGCCATACACAGAAGATCTCTTGAACAGTCAATATCTGCTCCATCACCCAACAGCCATGGTTGGGTTGTAAAAGCTGGAGAAATATCAATCAACTGGATGACCAAAGACCCTGCCCCAAAAGCTGTTCTTTTGTCAGTTAATTGTAAATGTAAGACTGGAATGTGCTCCACAAATAGGTGTTCGTGCCAGTCAGCCAGGCTGTCATGCACAGATTTGTGTAAATGTAGTAACTGCACCAATTGGAAAGATGAGGCTCAGGATGATGTGTTTTCTGATGATGATGACGATGATAGCGGTGATGAGATGGACTAAAATCTATACAAATACGTAAATATACATTGTTTGACTGTATTTCCTTTAACAGGTAATACAAATGTAAATATGTGCAGAACAGTTGTGAAAAAGCAGAAACATAAGCCAAAAACGCCTGCACAGTGCATTTCACAGCTAATTTAAAAAAAAAAAAATGCAGGCCTATAAGGAGTTAGAACTATGGTACTAATAGGTACTGGTACCTATTCAAAGTGATTAGACCATTTAAAATAATTAAACATCTGAAATCTTCATATCACAATCTGATATATAAGATGGACTGCAATTTCTTAAAAGTCAACCCGAGTTATTTGCCTTTTCATCTACGAGATTCTTCATAATTTCCAATAACTTCAAATATATATTGTAAAATTATATATTATAGGGACAAGAGAAGTATCCAGACCACTTCTATTAAGAAAGTTTGCACACAAAAAAGCATTTCAGTGAAAAAAAACTTTTTTGCACTTAATTGACCTTTGACCTCTATGTTTGACCTTGTCGACCACTGGCTACCCTCCTGGATTGACTTCTTGAATAGTACAGACTATGAACTCTTTAGAAATACACCTGGTTACTTCCATTAAAAATGCATTTACCATAGCTCTTGTTTTAAATTTATTATTACAAATATTTTTAGTTTTGGTGTATTTTAAAATAGTACAACTTTTCACTTTATATATTATGGGTTGAAACACATTCAGAGTTGATTTTTAACACTTAAATGTATTTCAATGCTATGTTTCTATAGAATTAAGGCAGTTAAATTGTATAAGAAGCAATAACTTTTCTGAAATTTAATTTTATTAGGGCATACCCAAAATTTCTAATTTTTATTATTTTTATTTTATGACATTTTGACCTCTGATTATCCAATTAAATAAAATATTTGCATATATATTATTGCATTACAAATGTTTTGAGTGGTCACATATTGTTCTATGTGTTATAGTTACTGATTTAGATCCATTTTAGTTACCGAGATCCGTTTTAGTTACCCACCCCTCTAAAACAAATTCCTAAATTTGGTCAGAGGGGGGTCTCGTTTTGACGTCATTTAAAAAAAACCTGCAGGAAATATCTTGGTAAACTTTTTTTTCTGCGATAGATAATGTATTTATCTAGCCAAAAACATAAAGATTTTTTAGACCCCCGATATGTGGAACGAAACTTAGCGGATGGCCTACAATGTATGTATATCAATTGAGAAATTTACGAATGTAAATAAAGGAAATAACTCATGAGGTGTCTTTTGTTTCTTTTGGGTACTAGCACATGACAACAATATACACTTAGAAGCTTGCTGCAACATTAAAAATGTAAAGGTTTACAAGTACTGGCCATGTAGGATAGATAACTGGATACTTTATGCGAAAACAAAATGGCAGAAATTACTTCAAAAAACAAACATACCTGAAATGACTCGAACTTTAAGTTAGAAGACCGTATTACTCCATTTCTTCCATCTTTCTGCTTCGGACACTGATAGCTTACACTTAAGGCTGTGTAGTTATCTGCAATTGTGTTAACATTGAACCCTTCTGCTGCAATTGGTGCTAAAATGTGATATACAATACATTATTTTGAAGTACATAGATATATCACAATACACTACACAACATACAGGGCTTGCAGTGTATTTTGAAGTGTGTATGTATGTGTGTGCGGGGGGGGGGGGGGGGGGGGGGGGGGGGGTGTCCCTACCAATGCGATGGCACAGGATGCGAATATGAGGGCCCAAAAGGGCTTTAACGTTTTTTGGAGGGTTTGGGATGGCATACTTCACCGAGAAAATTATGATTTTTCAAATATTCAAAATACAGCGTTTTCAGTCTTCTCGGCAAAATAACAGGCAAACGGGAGTGGGTGAGGGATGGCCCATGTGGCTAACCCTATACTGTGGCCCCTGGCATACATTGTACTGCTTCAGTTTGTATATGTACTTATACCACAAACATTTATAAATGTACAAAAATGAGAAAATTAATATACTGTACAATACAATTGTCATAAATACAGACCAAGATTCACAAAAATGCAGATGATTAGCCGGAAAAGTATCCCAAATACAATATGGAACGTGAACAAATTTACTTTACTTTCCATTTGTAGTTACACTCACTTTTAAAATGGTACATGTTTCAACATTTAATATTACAAAAATAACATACAACAGGGACGGAGCGTGATCTGAACCTGGGAGAGTTCGAATATGAACCAAGTGGACCTTTTTCTATTAGTTTTGCATCACCAGAAACTCCATATGCATAAACCTGTATATTTTAGTTCTGAAAGCGGACCGTTTGCTTCAGTGGGGGGTTGTCCCAACCCCCGAACCACCCCAGCCTATGCCCCTGTAAAATTGGAAAGTTATTCAGTATCTACTGTAAATGCTAAAACAATGATCAGTTGATTCACCAACTTCTACCACCGACCGTGTTGTTCTTTTTTTTATCCAATAAGAAGGCACCTTTTTACTTCAAGAATTATTTATTATTAGCCCCCCCCCTCTCTCTCTCGGTCTCTCTCTCTCTCTGTGTGTCTCTCTCTCTCTCACTCTCCCTGTCTCCCTCCCTCTCTGACTGACTGACTGACTGTCTGTCTGTCTGTCTGTCTGTCTGTCTGTCTCTCTCTCTCTCTCTCTCTCTCTCTCTCTCTCTCTCTCTCTCCTCTCTCTCTCTCTCTCTCTCTCTCTCTCTCTCTCTCTTTGTTCAGATATAATATCCTTCATATTGTGATATGGCTGTCCCCTTATCAACGAGGCACTAGATAGAGATTCATTGTGCATACACACGAACCTGTCTTGCGTTTTTGTCGTTCAGATGGAGTCTGTGTTCAGATGTAGACATAAAAACAGACTGTCATGTTCATATCCATGCCCAAGTGTTTGTACTCTTAGCTTTTAACGAACATAATTATAATGTAAAATATATGAACCACTGATGTAAATAATATGTATTGATGAGAACATTACCGTAGCTAGGTTTTGAGAAACTGAATGCCAATAAAACCCAACCACATATAAGTAAATATCAGTAAACATCAGTAAATGTACATGTATGGCTCAGTTAACCATAGCTGACTCCAGTGTAAATAAGGTTCTATACATCTGCTATTCAATTCAAATCACTTATAACAATCCATACAAGGAGAGGCATATCGCGGGGTTCAGCATTATTATGATCACTATCAAGGATGACCTTTCTAGGTATTGTCAAAATGTCTTCGAGGCAAGTGGTATTAATCACACGTGAATTCTCAAGAATTCCAAAGATCATCTTGAAACCATTCACTCTCAATCCAAATCAATGTTCACTAACATTAAAACGTGAGTTTTAAACATTATACACCACAATCTCCAATGACAAATTTAAGAAAAGATTCCATTATTTAATCCATGGGGCATTTATTACAAATAATGGTGAATAAAGATATAAATATATAACTATCTTCCATGGAAATGAATAATTCGTAAAGATCAAGAGTGAATCTAGACTAAAGTATACTGAGGCTTTATGTACTAAATATGATGCATCACTGACCAAAATGATAGTTGATGCTATTCCATAGTTTGAGCTTGTGCAAACCTTTTCATCTCTTTTGGTGAAACTGTTGCACATTTATTTTTTCATCGTTTTAGATGAAATGACGGACTTGACAGCTGTGGTGGCAGTACTCATGACAGTGCCACCAGTTTTAGATGAAGTGACGGACTTGACAGCTGTGGTGGCAGTACTCATGACAGTGCCACCGGTGGGGCAGGACATGCTTAACTTTCACGAACACCTGATAACATCACTGTTTTGATACGATTCATGAGTGAATTTCGTCACAGCTGTTCTTATTCCAATGAGCTCTGTCCTGTGTTACTTTTGATTCAGCAAACCTATTCTGGAAGTGGCAATCCTCTTTATGGTGGTGTAATAATAATAACATCTCCAGTAAAAGAACTCTAGAGTGGCTGTCCTCTCATAGACGAGACACTAGATACAGAATTGTGGATTCAACCACTACTTTGCCAAATGCCCATTGAACTCTGCTCTGCATTTTGCAGAGAAAGAAGTGTTTTATTTAACGACGCACTCAACACATTTTATTTACGGTTATATGGCGTCAGACATATGGTTAACAACCACACAGATTTTGAGAGGAAACCCGCTGTCGCCACTACATGGGCTACTCTTCCGATTAGCAGCAAGAGATCTTTTATTTGCGCTTCCCACAGGCAGGATAGCACAAACCATGGCCTTTGTTGAACCAGTTATGGATCACTGGTCGGTGCAAGTGGTTTACACCTACCCATTGAGCCTTGCGGAGCACTCACTCAGGGTTTGGAGTCGATATCTGGATTAAAAATCCCATGCGTCGACTGGGATCCAAACCCAGTACCTACCAGCCTGTAGACCTATGGCCTGCCACGACGCCACCGAGGCCGGTGCATTTTGCAGAGATGCAGACTACTAAATCAAAACTAGAACAGAACACAGTTGATTAGAAAAAGTACATCTGTGATGACATGCATTAATGAATCATTGTCATAATAGTGCAAGGAATGTTGCACAAGGTAAATATTCTAAAACATCTGTAAACAGTTTAGTCAAATATTTTAATTGCTGTGTATATGTTTTTTTGAGTATTCACCAGACTCTACAGTAAGCTGTTGTTTCACCAGAAACTGAAGTAGCATTCCTGAAAATAACATATTTTATTTGTGATAATTACCGGATTCACTTGTCTTGATGTATGATGTAGTTGCAGGCGCAGACGTCCCAGCAGAGGTCATCGCCACTAAGGTGAACTTGTAATCCCAGTAGCTGGACAGACTGTTGACATTGTAAGTGGTACTACTCCAGCCTAAACGAAACACATGTACTCTGACTATATACACACTAACCACCGTAAATATATATTCAAGCAGGAGAAATATTACAATTTGACCAATAATTGTTACTGACAAAATACATGGATAAAACAATGGAGACACAACATGATCATGTTCATGTCACAAAATAAGAACACAGCATGGCAGTGAAACAAGTTGAACCTATGCCATTATGGCTATATACACCAGTAAAACGTGGTAATCATTTAAACTTGACATCCTCTCAGATATTACAATGGAGTGGATTGTGACATCAACTTTTCTGCAAGACTGTTTTACAGGGCTGATATACCAACACTGGTTACCTGGTATCTCTATCTGTTGTATCTGGATGTTGGAACTTGAATCGATTTCTGATTTCTCAAAAACTGTCAGTGTATAGTTTGTTAATCCTGGCCGAGGTGATTCTGGCATCCAGATCAATGCTATTGATGAATGTGTTACCATTGAACTGGAGAAGCCGGTTGGTGTTGCAGCAGCTGGAATAAGACATGTTTAAGTCAATTTTAACTCACTGAAGCAACGTAAAGCAACAATGAATGAAGGAATAAATGGTTAACGACGTAAAAGATATGTATATAAAAATATTAGTTATATAATTACATTTGTATGTAAAACCACAGTTTAAGGAGGTGTGGGGAAACGTATAATACAATATAATATCAAGGCAAGTATATTTTAAAATTTTGTTTACAAATAAAAGTGCTTTAAATACTTTAAACTTAATCCTGGGTGTAACTTAAAAGATTCCAAAATACTTCAGTTACCAAATACATCATTTTTTGTTGCGTACATTTTGGCATTTTACTAAATTTAAAAGTTTCAAACGAAACGTACCTTTTGTTTCAGTCATGTTCTCTAACTTTACATATGGTCCGTATTCAAGTGCATTGATGGCAAACACCCCAGTCGTGTAAAGCATGAAAGGAAGGAGATCTGTCAGTGTATGGCTGAACTCAACACTACGATTATTCAGAACACTTCTCGTCTTGTTGATTATGGTCTGTGGAATATCGCTGCAGTGTGTATCATTATCAACCTAGAACGATTTATATCTAGTAATGATATATATTTTACATAAACAACAGTGACAAGAAAAGCCGATCCACTACTGACTTAATTAAACTTACAGGAGTGTTTATCTCCTTAAATGATAATGGTATAGTAATAATTCATTTTTGGTTATATATATAGTGGAATTCCACCTAAAGAGTCCTCTGGTTCTAAAACTATTTAATATAATAAAGACCAGAATATGTCCTAACTTATTCAAACAACGCAATATCATTCTGGCACAGAAGTTGTTTAATCAAGGTTCAATTAATTGTTCAAGTATGAAATCGTTGTTTTAGTTTTAAAGTTGTAAGCTATAAGCGTAATGTTCCAGAAAATGAGACCCTTATATGAAATGGTCCAGAGGTTAAAATACATATTTATTAGTATTAATTCTCATAATTCGGTTTTAGGACAACCACTTCACTGTTAAGAACAATTTTAATCAGATCCACAGGTGATCATAATAGCTGAGTTTCAATGAATAAAAGAAAATCCCACAAAATAAGCGTGCTTTACTGCACAGTCGACGGTTTTACAAATCGTTATTTTATTTCACATTATAAACAAAAAAAATCATGGATTATTACATATATATGCAGAAGGGCAAAACAAGATTTATGGACCACAAATATGGGGTCTGAGCCCCTGGTCTGTACCTCATGAATTCACTGAATAGGTTCTTAGTAAATCTTAATATTGTGTCTCTATATGACAGAATATATTTAGCTTATTACTTTGCCCATTTCTTGCTGCTTCTAATCTTCTATTTATAATACTTTCTTTCGTATGTCGGTTAAAGGAACGGAATGTCATCCTTACTTCATCATAACTCTTTGTTCATATGTTGTATGAGTTAGCGATTAGTCACTGAATTTGCATTTTGTAACTTTCCAAAGACTACGATCTTGGACTTTCCCCCAATACTTTTCCGCCATGTTCTGAAATGTTTCAAACAACGATAATGAGTTCTTTTCTACTGCTGTGTTAGATTTAGTGGGTAAACCACTATCTTTATCCAATCAATGCAATCTTTTTAGCTTCACTTCCAATGTCTTTTATATCACGTGAAACAATTTTTTTCTGCTATATTGCATATACGAAGTGATATCCTGTATATGATATATTTAGTGCAAAACGGCAGGGGAAAGCTCTATATGAAGACTATGCTATCTGAAAGTTCCATTTCCGTGTTCTCCGACCCAAAAAAACCCCATATATTTATATATACAGTATAGGATCTAAAAGCTGTAAAATGGCCTCAGACTAGAGTTATCCACCCATTTGGTTGTCCAAAATACGGAAGTTAATGCGAGAAAATATAGTTTTCTTGTGATGTGATTAATGGCTGGGGAGCTGCTTAGTATACTGGATTGTTACACTGGGTTTGACAGGTGAGAGGATGCAGTTAGTGAATATGTGCACTTGGTTTACACTGGATACTGCATAATGTCCCCCAGAGCACATTGAAGTCATGCAAAATTTGTGTAAAATGCAGAGAAATGGGTGTGATTCGGTCCCTTAGCCCACGTGTGTTTGTTTACATTGATATAACGCGGAAAAGAGCTGGACAACAGATGTCGTCCTTTCGAGTGTTCAATGGGCCCAGGCAGGTAATGTTTCCCGTGAAATGCTAATGGCCTGGTGAAATTAATAAAAGTGCTACAGCCACTGGGGCTACATGAGAATACATAGTGAAATTAATTGTGGTCTGAGGCCAAATACACGAAATGAGATTAATATTGGACGCCATTTTGAATAAATTAAAGTTTCCAATATAAAAATAGTCGTAAGTTTGTTTTTCTACCGCATTCGTGTTCAGTGACCATTGTTATCGAATGTAAAAAACGTATTTATTTGCCCAAGCTTATAATTACATACATTTTAGAACAACTCATAAGATAAACGGTATACATGTAGTATATATATTTGGTTTTCAACAATTTTATAATATTGTTCTGAATGTTATTTAAGTAGGGGGAGGTATTATTCACCTTTGATAGCCTATACTATCTCAAATAATGGGGGTTACATTCAATAATTGTTTCTTTTACGTTTTCATGGTCAGTTTTACCAAAATAACATAAGGGAAGTAACTCATTCTCATTCGGAAAATGTCGACTACTTTCGGTTTCCGAGAATGTAACAGGCCGAATTGTCCAAACTGTTTAACCTTTGCTGAAGTAAGACTTGTGGGATATTTATATTGTTAAAAAAAGCATATGGAGTTTATAAACTGATGTGTTATTATAATGTTTGTTGTCATCGTAATGGCTACGAAGCGTGTTGCCGCTAATTCAACAGGCTGTGTATTGCCATTCAGTGTTGCCATATATATAACTATCCAGTTTAGTTCTAATGACGCCTCTGAATTATAAAATGTCTTCCCACTAGATTACATAATGCAACTATGATGAATCTGAAGTGCCAGACTCGGGCCCAGAGTTGACAGCGATACACACGATGCATGTTAAAATCACATGTCACGGCAAGACAACGAAAATACCAATTAGCTATATAAACATACTTGTGTCAGTTAATTTTGTATGTTTGCGCAGTAAAGTGTTGGTAACAAGGGTACACTTCAAGAGATTATTTTTGTACAATTAATAAATGTTGTGTTTGACATAAAGTTAATTCACGGAAATGGGTATAATTCCGGTAAATTTCACACGATGTCCGTAATGAGGTTCTACTTATGATTAATGGAAATACAATATTTATTGCATCATTATAATGATTTTAAATAAGTACCACGCCACTGTTCCTCATAATAGTAAAAACTGAATATTAATTTATAAGATTTATATAAATTTGTCTTAGGTACTTAGCTACACTAACCACAAATGATGATGTAACGTAACCTGTAAGGCTGTAAGTGTAATACCGTAAATGTACTAATATATTTTTTAATTTCTTGTTTGTGTTTTTAAACTTTTTTGATAAAAGAGTTATTTAAAAAAAAAAAAAAGTATTAACTCAATAATATTTAAACTTTAAAACAAATTAATAATAATATTTATTTTTATTTTTTATTTTTTTATTATTACTTTTTTTAAATGCCAAGATCTAAGGTTAACAAGTATATATGACATTATGTAGTGTTCATATAACTTATTATAATATTTTTTTTTTTTAAATCTTGCGATTTAGGGTTAAATTGTGTTAATTTAAAAACTCTCCTGCTTTTTTACAAAATCTCCTGCTTTTTCAACACACACCTCCTGGTTTCTCTTGACTGAAGGTTGACAGGTCTGATGGTCACTGGTTCTGGGGTCTAAGCAATATATTACAAACTATATGTTGTTTCAAATAAGCTTAAGTTATTTGTGTCTGTCATATTGACATTTTATTGTGCCGTCATCTTGGATTTTTACCATATTGGGTTTTCTAAAGGGGTGTTTCACCAGGAAAACATACTTAGCTACCTCGAAAGCACTATAAACCATATATTACATGGGGCATTCCAACAACAACAGTCAGCACAGAGTAAAAATCCATATTTCTTTGTACCCGAAAGGGACCTGTACCACTTCGAGAACTATTTAAAGAAGTGTGGTGGGGATGGTTACCATATAAATAAAATGTGTAGTTGTTTTACAATAATGAAAGATAACCCCTTATAATTTGAAATAGTACGAACTATAAAACGTTAAATGGACACACCCTAGTTACGGCTATTTGTTAACCATTACGGCGTTGTTTTTCGCTATTAAACCCCATTTTTCACAAATAAAATTGCACTTTACTTACATTTTATTATTTAGAATACACATTACCATTCACCTGAAGTGCTTTTTGGTAATCCTGATGTTTGTAAAACCACGAAATGCATTTTTTGCATTTTCTCACAAGACGTTCTGTCGAGAAAAAACCGTTAAGCAAGCGAGGTCCAATCTATTTTTAGAGGGGATATTTCGATTTCAATGTCACAGACGTTGGTATATCACGTGACCGTTATCATTTTGGTTCAGTTTGTTTTCTCGTGCACGGTTCGCGCAATCAAGATCCGATTTGTTGTTGTTCATTTGTGAGATTTTTCTTCACAGTTCGTGAACATTTTCAGTAACAATAAAGTTCAGACAAGTAAGTGTCTCAATACAAAACGTTACAAACCCTTAAAACCAATAATTTTGCTAAGTCTTACGATATCTGGAGAGGGGATACAACCAGGACAGAACAGTTGGAACATGTCCAGGAGAGGTGAAACGAACGCACCACAAGTCTGTGAAATTTGTCATGACGTAAGCATTGTTGTGCTTCGAGCGACATCTACCAGTGACATCAGAATACTAACTTTCAAAATTATTTCAAGCAATTGGGACATGGGGATTCCCATGGTATTTATCGATATAAAACCTGCTTTTTCACTCCATTTCATAAAAACGTGATCTAAGTGTGTTACAGGTTTGTAGATTAACCAAATTATAATTTATTTTCGCTGGATGGAACTAGGGTGTGCGGCTTTAACACCTCCCCCTAATATATGGAACACTCCATGGCATATATTCACTCACAATACTCATATTTTGACAATCACTGCAGCGGAACACAATCTTCTGTTGACAGCTCTGGCTTTGCTGTATTTGTAGAGTTAAAATATAACCATATATGACACCGTTTGGATTATTTGGACCTTTCCACTGTACAAACATCGACTGGTCTGTGATGCTGGATACAGAAAACTGAGTAACACTGGTAGGTGCTGCAAAAGAAGTGGGATAATTGGTTACAATGTGTATAAAAAACTAAATGTGCAAGGGTTCCAGTACTATACATACAAGTCTTAAATAATTTTAATATGGATGCTTCAAATGCATTGTGCTGACTATCACCATTGAGGGACATATAACAGACCAACCCCTGTTTGAAATATTTGTCACAGACACCCATGTATAGCAGACACAAACTAAAATATTAAATATCAGAGTTATATGTCTACATGCTCGTGTGACGATATTATTCAAAAGGCATTTCAAAGAAAAGATGTTTAAATATGTAATTTCTAAAATGTTAAACATTTACACAAATCCATTATGATCTCAGTCAGTTCCTATTTACCTTTAACCGCGCCACGGATATTTTTGTAGATGTAGGGTTCACTTCGAACACCAAAACTAACTGCGATGATTTCTAGAATATAGTATTTTCCAGCTGTTATATTACTGAAATAAACAGATTCCTTGTCTTGTCCTGATGGAGATATAGTTTGTGCCCGATTGTAGGAAGACGAAACTCCAGACAGTGTCACGGTGTAGCTACTAACAATTCCTTGCGATCTGTAGAAGTACAGTTCCATGTTTGGGGCTGTTGTGTTGCTGTTGACATCGTCGTATGGACCCGGTGTGTCAGGAGCTTAAATAAAAGAGCGAATAGAATTATAGCTGATTATGACTAATAACAGAGAAAAGAAAACACACAATGTTCATTTCTGACGGTCATTCTTGGACATACTTTTTATGTTTCTGTTAATTATAGCTTAAAGTCAAGATCACATCAGATTAATCTACTAAAGTGCCCAACAAATATTGCCTGTAAATACATACATTTAATTAGTTCTGGGAAGTATTATAAGGAGAGTACGGTACAATTCCCTGCCAAATATGAGGAGTGGGGGAAAGAAATTAGGTCCAAGGGATTATCACAGACACGCAGCCTTGATTGCTTTTACAATATGACGCATCGCTGACTGAAAAGATGTGAGATGAAAAGTTTTTTTCACCTGTTTGTGAAAATATTGTACACAATTTGTATGTGTGTGTGTGTGGCTGAGATAGAAACATTGGCTATTTTGATATTAATTTGTAAGACAGCAAAATAAAAAATAAAATAATAAAAAACCACGAAAATGAAAAAGAAAACCCCCCATGAAATGCGTAAACCTGGACACATAATTGGCAGTTAGTAGGTGAAGAAAAACAAATATTTCTGACATCTCAACCCATCATTAAAATATAGAACTTATTATGTATTAAAATGTCATAGATAGAAACATGAGGCCAATCAGCATACAAAGCTCTGCTATTTAATTTCAAATTTGTCAGTAGTAGATAATTCATTAATTTGTAAAGACCACCTAAGAATATCCATGTGTCAAGTTTAAGAATCTTTGAAAATTTCAATGTTAAATTTTAAAATCTCTAAATATCTAGGTTTACTCACTCATAACATTTTAGAATATTGACCCCTCTTTAGCTCTATGCTGGGGTGCTTTCTGCTGCCTTTTGGTTTTGTTACTAACATGTATTTGATCCATCCCGTGAAGTAAACTGCAGACATCGTAACCTTTGAGGGTCAGTCCATTTCAAATCAACAATGCCCCACGCACTTCAGTTTTACATTCATTGACATTTGTATCATTGAATCTTATTCAGACATAGATCTACATGAATAAATCTGAAATTAGGCTCTGCATTCCTGGTAGTTTTTTAAAAATTGCTGCCATCGTCTTTATCCTACGTTTCCATTTCGATTATCCCAGCATACATTGAAATCTGACATTTTGTATGGGAACTTCGAACAACATTTACAAAGATCTGACATATAGGACACTGGTCATTTTCAGCAGTCATACTGAATGCTTAACAATCTTAAAAGTCTTATATTTATTAGGCCTACATACATTTAACTTGTCCCAATTGCTATATAAATCTTAAATTACAACTATGTGATGACTAATTATGGAACAACATCTTTCTGAAATAGGAAAAATCGTTTTGAGGGCATTTTCAATGAAAACCCCCAAAATGTGGATATAAACTTTTAAAATCCCAAAACTTGTCTCATTGTGTAGCTGTTGGTATGTAGTTTATGTGTCCGAAATTTCATTATCCATAGGAAATATATTTTTGAATTATGCACTCATTAAATATTGGTGTGGACTTGACAGAGAAAAAAATAAAATAAATGGGCATAATACAAAATGATATCAAGGTAATGTGCATAATATGAATGGCTACTCATAAAATAAAATGGCATTTTAAAGATTCTTCAGTTGTTTCTAAGTATACAGTGTAACTACTGAAAACTACCAGACTGCTATATATCAGAACTTCGTGATCATCTTAGTACTTGAAATATAGCACAGACATAATGATGGCAAATTTCTAGATAAATTTAACACGTATTACGGTTAGTAAAATGACCATTTCTTGCAAAGATAACTCCAACTATCAAAACACAGATGTTGTGTCCTACCCCTGAGGCCATTTGCACCACCTTCGCCACTGGTGATATAAAAAGGAACCAACAAATAATCGTTGCCCTCAGAAAAACCATTACCTCATATACAGCTACAATGCTAATCCAAAGTGAACAACATAAATTATTACGAGAAGCTGTGATTTAGTTATGTGTTGATCTTTGAACACTCGATGGACCACCAAATGTTGTGCATACAGACCCAGCTCCCAGCATTGAAGCTCTTGTTACTAATAGCTAAACAAAGAATCATCTTGTAAGGATAAAGAATCCTAGCAAGAATCCTGTTGCTGAAAAGGCTGTCCAGAAGAACTCTTATGACATAATCCTCTTAAGTTCCATTTCTGCTCTGAACTTAGCTGGCCTCAGACCACAATTAATTTCGCTATATGTTTCTATATAGCCTTAGTGGCTATAACATTTTTATTAATATCAGCAGGCCCGTGAAGTTTTGTATGTACCTTTGCCTGCATGAGGGACACATACCCTGAAAAGGACAACCCCTGTTGTCCAGCTCTTTCTCCCAGCATATTGGTTTAAACAGACACACCCTCTAAACCAGGCTGGAGTACACCCATTTTACACAAAAAGCACTACTTTTGCATGGGCCGGAATTACCACAAACAAGTCTTCAATGTCAGCAAGTTACACATGTTTACAAACTACATGCTATCCCCTGTCACTTCAGTCAAACAGTTGCCACTTCATAGCTGTCTGCCATGAAATAATCACAGTCAAACAGCAGACTACTTGCGCGGTCAAATTTCCGGATTTTGGACAACCAAATGGGAAGATAACTGTAATCTGAGGCCTATCAGTCCATTCCCCCCCCCCCCCCCCCCACACCTAAAAACTGGCCCACACTAATGCATTCCAATGATATACACATTAAAGCAATGCTCAGTAGGTATCGGGATGTCACCTTTAAATTGAGAGTATATAGAGGCTGTGTTAAAACATCTACCACAGTGCCTTGCCATGGCCAATTTTAGCAATGGAAACTTGAGGGACACCAACTTCAAAATGTAATAACTTTATCAAATTTTGGAATTTCTTCATACAATGAGCAGCTATTTTTTCTTCTACATATGTTCTATCTGCACAGTGTTGTCTTGGAAAGATTTTGATATATTTAAAGGAAAAAAAATCAATCATTAGATTTTACTTCATTTTTAATGAAATATTAAACTTGAATTTAAATTTTTTAAAAACATTAAAATCTAAAACTAAAATTTTGCATTTTAAATATGATAAGTGGAGGCTTATTAAAGATATGGTGACTGAATTCATGATACATTATTAGAAATGTGTCAGAGGGATGGTGAAAATCACAAAATTGGGGCCATTTGCAACAAATTTTTACACACTAATGTCAGGGAAAATTAGACATGATAGGCCTCAGATTCAATTTTGACCTGCTGTATTTACTTAATCTACTTCATTTACTGTATTAGACATGTAGCCACTTTGTAAAAGGCAAAACAGTCCATATAAATGCATATTAATATGAATATGCCCTACAGATATAACTTAGGTATACACCATAATATGTTTTTTGTTGACGACAACTTTGAAAATTAAGATTTTGTCACAAAATGCTGATATAAATCCTACCAAGAGGTACTTGCACCATATTTTTCAGTTTCCAGTGATAACTGTTAACAAGTGTAGTCATGCGCCAGTGTCTTGGATACCTCAGTGTAGTATTTCTTGATTGGAAGGATGTTTGTAGTAATGACCACTGAATATGCATTATGGATTATTCTGCCATATGTATTACAAGCCAAATGTTAACCTTTTTGGCACATTTTCTGCAATAAACTTGACAAGTATACCAGCATCTGATTACTGAACACAATAAATACATTCAGACAGCATAGAATATTAGCCTATTAGATTTTCTAAGGATACAAGACCATTTTTGAAAAATGACTGAAGTGTGTAATTTACATAAATGTAGGTGAAATGTATTATTAGAGTACTTAATCTTGTTAAAAACTGTATACTATTTATTTAAAGTGGTTAATTACATTTAGTAGTGATATATTCATTATATTTAGATCTTCTGTCCAAATGCAATAATTGAGAAACTCATTAAAATTCAATATGTAAAAATGTTTTAAAATCTCAATATTGACTAACAAAATCCAACTTTTGCTCTTTTTTTTTACCAAATTATTAGCTCAAACATGTTAAAAAATATTGCAACAACCTGTAGTAACATCAGAGGTCATTGTATGCTATTTTGGAGGATATTGAAATTTAAAAGTTGAAAATTTTAATTTTAATTTTTAATAAATTCAAAAACATGTTTTTTTTAATTTAATAAAATATTTAGAAAATAAATAAATTAGTTTTCATATTCCTTGTGGTATTCACAATCAGTCTGTGTAATTTCACCTCTCTGGTTATAATACTTTCATCAGAATCAAGCATTTAACTGGTGTAATGTGTGAACTATATCAGGCCTCAGACCACAATTAATTTCGCTATATGTTTCTATATAGCCTTAGTGGCTATAACATTTTTATTAATATCAGCAGGCCCGTGAAGTTTTGTATGTACCTTTGCCTGCATGAGGGACACATACCCTGAAAAGGACAACCCCTGTTGTCCAGCTCTTTCTCCCAGCATATTGGTTTAAACAGACAAACCCTCTAAACCAGGCCGGAGTACACCCATTTTACACAAAAAGCACTACTTTTGCATGGGCTGGAATTACCACAAACAAGTCTTCAATGTCAGCAAGTTACACATGTTTACAAACTACATGCTATCCCCTGTCACTTCAGTCAAACAGTTGCCACGTCATAGCTGTCTGCCATGAAATAATCACAGTCAAACAGCAGACTACTTGCGCGGTCAAATTTCCGGATTTGGGACAACCAAATGGGAAGATAACTGTAAACTGAGGCCATCTGTTGTTACAGGAAGGCTGAATTCACTCACGTGGTACCTCTGCAAGAAAGATGTGGGCACACAGAGACCAGTCCACACATAAACACATTTCACTTGATGACCAACAGAATCCATCCAACATCATTCTCCACTCTCCCAAACAATTAGTGAGGGACAGTGTGTACTTTACTAGTGAACGCAATAAGACTCACAGTAGACCTCGATACTTGGTAACTCACATAGATGGAAACCGGCCTCTGTGGCGTCGTGGTTAGGCCATCAGTCTACAAGCTGGTAGGTACTGGGTTCGGATCCCAGTCGAGCCATGGAATTTTTAATCCAGATACCGACTCCAAACCCTGAGTGCGTGCTCTGCAAGGCTCAATGGGTAGGTGTAAACAACTTGCATCGACCAGTGATCCATAACTGGTTCAACAAAGGCCATGGTTTGTGCTATCCTGCCTGTGGGAAGCGGAAATAAAATATCCCTTGCTGCTAATCGGAAAGAGTAGCCCATGTAGTGGCGACAGCGGGTTTCCTTTCAAAATCTGTGTGGTCCTTAACCATATGTCTGACGCCATATAACCGTAAATAAAATGTGTTGAGTGTGTCGTTAAATAAAACATTTCTTTCTTTCTTTCGATTGGACCTACTTACATGGCCATCTAGTGCCACATCCACTCAGTAACAACACTTAATCAATTCACTGGAGCCAAAGTTAGGGAATTTCACAAAAGAACGTCTCTCTCTGGAGTGGGTGCATTTTTTCACTGGTGGAACATAGTGTTAGCTTAATAGGTAACCCGTTTTCAATGATGTAGTTTCTAGGTAGTGATGTTCCAATAATCAATTATAATCGAAAATTGATCGGTTTGGCTCTAACGATGTTATGATTGATTAAAAAAGTATATACTCGATTGTGTGGGGAAATGTTAACTGTAATTATTTCTCTAATCTAGATGATGCAATTGATGTAAATATGTAGTGGTTTTTGTTTGTTTTCATGTCTACATACACAAAACGTCATTAATTAGTCATTAAAGGTAGATTGGCGACTTGTAGGGTTATTACAGTGGGAATGACGACAGGCGCATTGTCCTTGTAATTCAAATTATTTATTATGTTCATATAACTTTAATCAATTGTGTAATCTACAGTTGAATGGTTGATGACAAGCGAGTATAACTGATATTTGAGGATGGAATTCCAACCGATTTCCAACACTAGCAGCAGGGCATATTCGGTGGGTGGAATGGTTTCCACTGCCATCCTATTCTGGTAGTACAACAATGTCCTTGCTTCGTCAACGTGTTCCACGTTGCTGGTCTTATTATTAAAGATAACTAACTGTGAAATGTTTTATTAGCTAGAAGTGAGGAGCATAAAATGATTTACAATTACTTTGGGTTATGGGTTGAGTACCATGTAGGTAAATGTAAAAGTCACATCAGGGTAACAGTTTTAAGTTGTCCTTTTACCTATCCAACGAAAGCAGAGGTAGTGTCACATTGTGTGAAGTTGTGGAACAGAGGCAGTGCCAGAGGTTTTTCTTTATACAAGACGTCATATTATATACCATGATACCTGCTTCCTCGAATACCCTTTCCTCACTTTGTTTTAAAATCATTTTAACACCGTATTGACAGTATTGTCAGCTATCTACTACCTTTTCTATCGATTAATGAAGTCAAATGTGATCGTTATTTATAAGTTACTTTATATTGTTACTTTCAAAAAACGGTTTAACATGAACGAGATACCAGTGATTATGAAACCAAAGAAAAGACAGTCACGTCAATAGATTCTGTTGACCTCATTTGAATTGTTAGCTTGAGTTCGGTTTTTAGTATTGGTATTTGTGGTAATGTTTACTTTTGGTTCTGCAAAAGATGTCTTGTGCCAGTTTACATGGAGTATTTGTGTAAAACTTAACCAACTGGCTCCACTTATAGCCACATTGGATTAGCATGATGATAACAGAAACGTGGGTGCAAGTTTTGACTACTGCCAACTCTTCCGTCAAGGACCCAAACGTTTTAGGGGAGGGAGAAGGCGGAATCACAAACACTGGCAAGTGCAAGGTAGCACAAGCAGCTCGACCGGGAACGGAAGTGTGCGAGAAGTGTGTATGGTGTACATAATTTGCAATGCTTCCCTTAGGAATGATACCAAAAATTAATATATTGCGAATCAAATTTCTTTTGGAGATATTTCGGGCTGGTGTGAAAATATACCCAAAGTAGGTGGAACCCAGTGGTTTGAACCTTTTTATAATATTGTATATAATCAGTATAATTATAAGACTCCATCATACACGGTTATGTGGAATAGGAAAAAATATACATCGAAGGTGGTGAAATTTTAACATGGGTCAGTAAATAAACTGTCAGAGGACATTTTTGTCTATTTATAGACAAAAGTGTTTGCAAAATTAACTTTTTTATTTTTCATAAATAAATTACACTCTCATATCTGCTGTTTGTTTAATATATATAATTTAACAATACTATTTAAAAAAGATAATGTTTTATTACCCATAATGATGGGCTCAAATATACGGGTAATATTTTTATCGATCTCTGTACTGTGTGCAGATTGCTTCTACAGCCACTGATTGGCTGGCTTAAAAATTAACGACGTTTGGTTGGCTGCCTGCCATGGCCGGAACTTCACTTTCATTCATATGTTTACATTCATGAATCAGATTACACATACGTTATACGATCTACACAGATTTACAGAAAAAGAAATGACTCATTTGTTTCGTAAAGATGAAATGGTATATTTTCATAAGCAGCGGCTTTAGTAGTATATATAAAAATAATTATTTTCTAATGCAACTAGTCATATTATTTTGTACTGTAAACATTTGGCTGTAAAAAAAACCTACCGTTATGCTATGACGTCACTTACATTACGTCATGTAATGCGCGTAAGATTATATGGCTAATGGCTTTGTTGTAGACTGCAGAGGAATTTTTACATAAAAAATCAGTTAAAACTGACAATGGGTAATAAAGAGAATAACCAACTCGCTACGAGGAGTTACAAATTATCTGTCCCTCATGAATGAATGTTGTAAAACCCTTGTCAAAGGCTCAGGTTCACAACATTCATTCACTCAGGACAGATAATTCATAATTCATCTAGATCGATAGTTATTCTCGAATTATAATGCAGGTTTTAATCATACAGTATCAATCTGAAACTGTTGTTTCATTAATATGATGTCATATATTTCAAATGACGACATACACCCCTTGTTAAGCACAATCACTTGATTGATAGCCCATGAAAGATATATAGAATGCTACACTCGTTTTCACTAGATATAATTTTTACGAAACGAGTGAACTTCCCATGTGAACGAAATGATGTCAGATACCATGGGAAGGTCACAAATTGTGTAAACGTTATCTATAGCGAAAAAGAATGTTGTATGTTACCTATTTATTACCCACCATAAAATAATATAAAATTTCACTATTACTTTACTGCATGACCATAATTCAACGAGCCATGCAAATGCACACAGCTAAGACCAGTGTTGATGCCATGGATTGACGTAATGTTTCTACTAATACGCACCACCAGGTGGTATGGAATTTTTATGCCACATCCAGATTTTTACCAGATGGGTAATAAATAGATGATAATAAAAGAGTTACCAGTTATTATTGCATGTATATCCTGAGTAAAATATGTTCACTTGTCACTAGTTTTAGCAAAGAAACGTTATTTCACAAGGGACATACATTTGATAATAACTGGCACCAAATTTGTTATTATATTTATTAACCCCCTCTTTTCTTCTCTAAACGTGTTTTTTATTTTATTTTCGATACACATACTAGCCTATCTAGAAACGATATCAACACAATGTTTTGAGTATTTTAATCACGTTCTTAAATACTTTTCAAAACACATATAATGAATTGCATTAAAAGAACACTGTAATACAAATTTAACAATGAAAACAGATAGCCATAAACACAGTTGCTTTAAACTATGTTACATCATTTTGTGTGTTTGTCAAATCGTGATGACATCATATTTAGTACCGGCATGGTGTATTGGTTTGTAAATGTCTAATCGTTCAATAGTAGGCTACTGTTTGTTGCAACAATGCAGAATATTTCTCAATCTTCCTCGTTATGAGTGACCAAATGGGTAATGAAGACATAACGTGGTTCAAAATTGTTGTACGATTTCCCTCCTATGTCACAATGTAATCGTATGACCTCCTAGCTTTGTCATTTCTTGATTGGCTGTAATAAAATTACACTCTTTCTGATTGGCTGATATGATATTCCACAGTGACCGATGCTTTGGCGTCATTCCATTAACAAAATGTACATATATCCATACGTCAGTTGAATACGAGTAATGGCTGACAGAAATTATTGTTAAATTTACCAAAAAGACGTTGTATTGAGATTGAGATTATATATTATAAAGGGGTTATTATTAATATAACGTTACTTAAGAATGGGTTGAATTGTGATCAGGTTTTCAAAACATCTACAATGAATACAAATTAGTCTGCCAGCAAAGAATGATTGGACTGTATATTTACTTATTTAGCAGAATAATTCTACAGTAATAAACAGAATATTACATGTGTGACAATGACAGATGGTGTTTACAACATTCGTGCCTAAATTAGTCCTATCATATTTCACTCGTCATCGCTCAGAAAATATGTTACTTTAGGCACTCATGTCGTAAACATTGTTTGTCATGGACGCTCAAATAATATCCACTATTTGTTACACTGTGGTTGCGAAAATACCAATGTCACAATGTGATATTTGTTCATTTCCCACACTGTGAAAGACATCTTTTTGAGGTTATGATCAAGCCTGTCAAACAGTATAAATGCACATAGATGGTCATGCAAAAAGTGTGCACATGATTTGTTTTTCGATGTATATGTTTATAAGGAGAAACATACTTGCTGTCAATTCTTACAACTGTTAGCTGCAAAATTCAATATAGTATATATTTCAATCATTTTATTTAGCCTTGAATACATTGGTAGTATTGTTTGTGTTGACTTCATTGGCAGATACGTGGCGTAGGAATGCAAAGTTCCATCAATAAATAGCCAAATCAAGTGACCACATTAGGTCATTTTGCTAAATGACATCATTTGGTAAGTGACGTCATTTGTTCGGTCTCTGGTCAGTGCATTTTCATGTCTCGTATAGGTATGTTGGAAGTAATTATGTCCGATATTTCTGCATTGACGTTTTTTCGTGGTATTTGAATCGCAGTTTCCACAGTTTTATATAATTATTTTAAGGATTACTTTGCATTGTAATATAACACAACACTTAAATGAATCAGATCTCATTGGTTAAGTTGTGTGTGTGTGGGGGGGGGGGGGGGGGGGGGGGCACGGGGCAATGTAATTGGCTTTAAACGTGATTTTGTGACATCCGAATAGCAAAATCGGCCATTTTTAAACAATAATTCATTTTCTATTTAACTCATTACTTTAAATAACCCAAGAATATTTTGCTTTTTTATTGGTGTTTTTTTTTTGTTCTAGGTTTTTTGTTTTTGTTTTTTAAGATAGCCTTAGATGCATTTTTTAGTATTAGAATATCAAAATATACAGACAATGGTTTTAGTTTCTCTATGGAGTTCTATAAGCCAGTAATTATTATTTAGATGAGTTGAGACATGTTGATATATATATTTTTTTAATTGTGCATTAGCAAGACCAACTATATATGCAAAAATAATTGTTCAACAGGGATAATGCATTGGCCAAATTAAACACTCAGAGGCTTTAAATAGAGCATCTTACCTTATTGCTTTGGTGTACACAAAA
>NW_024533507.1:0-39989 GCF_016097555.1 Gigantopelta aegis | reverse complement strand
CCTTGCCCCCCCCCCCCCCCCCTTTTCCTATCCCTATGCAAACCTCAATTATAGTTAAAAATAGGGATAAGTTAGTTAAAGGTTATTGATCACAATCAACAACAAATGATAAAGTATCATTTCAAACTATATAGTGATAATATTGGGGGAACAACTTATTTATAATATTAATACACTTTATAAATGTGTACACTATTGTGTACTATATTTTTTGTACTCATTTAACATATATCTCATAGTAACTAACAGGGACACTCCTCATCAATGTTAGGTCTTTTGTCTCCACACACCCTCATCTCAATGTATTCCGTAATAGAGACGCGAGGACTTTGTGGAACCATGGGAGACCAGGAAACTTGACAACAATGTTTGTTCGAGAGAACCACACCTTTAACCATCCCAGAGAGGATCGGCAATGTAGAATCTAGAACCATCAATGTTACTGTTAGTACTTGGGTTTCCAGACTCACAAAAAATAGTCATTTCCAATAAATGAAGGTATAGTAGAATTTTGAGACTACCTGAGATAAGGGACAATTGTAGCGACCATCTTGATGAAAGCTAGCCTCTCATAAGTCCAGCTACATATGTCCAGATATGTTGACGAGGAGAACCATGTGTGAGACCTAATACCATCAACATAGTAACTATTGATATTTTATGTGGGTATCAATAACACTGCCATAAGATTCAAGTTGATATCGACCAGGGTAAAGAGCATCTGGTTTCCATGCTGATACCCCCTACCTTACCACACACCTGAGAGTAATGAATCCCATAAGAAGGAAACTTATTGACTGACAACCACCACTGTTTCAACTCGGTCTTCCACAAGCTCTAAACCTCCTGACTGATACAGTCTAAACCCAGGAGGACACTCCTCTGTAGAGTCAGACATATCCAGATATGCTATTTTTGTCCATCCTCCTCCAGAACCACACACTCCTCCATATGACAATAGGACATGTATTGGTCCTTTCTTACTACCAATGAGGTATATCCAGATATATATAGGCCACTTGGTCTTAATTTCTTTACATGAATAGGAAGAGGAGAAGGCTCAGTGGAACACAAGGAGTTTGAAGTACTACCAGAACACAACTGTTTGACTATTTACTATAAAAAAAAAAAAAAGAAGAAAAAAAAAAAAAAAAAAAAAAAAAAAAAAAAAACATTAGTATTCCTTGAAGAGATTGAGCTAAAGACAAAGCTATAGAATCAGTTGTACTATTACACCAATGGGAATAGAGTGACAGGTAGTCTCAACATAGAGACAGAGGAAAAACACCAATATTCCTTACCACCATATCTTTTATTATGAGTGGATAGTAGAAGGTAGTAGTAAATGTTGAGGTTATAGCAATCATGTTGTTTATATACTGTTGAGGAACATGACCACTGACGTCAGAACTAACTAGAGAGAGATGTGACTAGTGACATGAGAATTATTCTTGACAAATGAGAGGTATTTAATAATTGTTTGATTGTTACTATATGTTTACATTTCGTGGTAAAACATCCTACATTTGTAGCATCTGTTGATGATCATTTTCTTTCAAGTCAACAAACTTAACATTTGTTGAACTGATATTTTAGTACACATGGCTGGTATTCTCAAATCATCATTATTACTATTTGATAAAAAGTACTTTAATACTAGTGTTTGTTAAAATCTTTGTATTGTCTGAAACAATGTGGTCACTTCGATCTTGTTAATATCATTAGTTAGTACTAATTTGTACTTGTGTTCTCAAAACTTAAGAAATTTTTCTTCTTCAAAACCCAAACTCAACTTAATCATAACTGATACACATTACTATTAATATTATCCACTCAGTGAAGACTAGATTAACAAAACATCAGACTATTTAAAAAGACTATTTCTAAAAATGTAGGAAAAACTCTAATAATACAAATAAACCTTGACCAATTGTTAGCAGAAGAGGTATAGATAAAGCTCATAGAATCATTTGTACTATTACAACCAATGGGATAGAGTGACAGGTAGACTCAACATAGAGACAGAGGAAAAATACCAATATATGCCAACCTTTTTATAGAGGTTTATCAAACCAGTTTAAAACTGTTTGACAAGTTTGTGTAATCAAAGATTATACTAATGTTATGACATATCTCAACAGACATACAAAGTATTCTGATAAAATGGACTCTAATAATATAATAAACCTAGATAATTGTTAGTGGAGGAGGTAATAGATACAAGTTTAGAGGTTATGTAAACTACTCCATGATAATCACTACAAACTAGACCAACCTGTCAGAAAATGTAAACCATGGATATAATATGATATATTCTAACAAACATAACTATAGCTAATATTTATATTACATTACTTTATAAATTTTGTCACTTTACTCATGTATTTAAAATTATTATTTACCCAACAACAAAGGAAAATTAGTAATCATTTCACACTATTATTATAATATTGCTAATACAGTGAGAACACTTATAAAGTAATACAATGTAATACTAAGATACTCACTATATTATGTCCTCATTTAACATATATCTCATAGTAACTAACTGAGACATTAGTTATGATAGTAGGTAGACAATAGTCCTTTATATTTCACATTATATTTTTAAGTTTTAAATGTCTTTCAACCATTACATGTCCATGTACAAAAAAAGTAAATACAACTGGTTATGATGGTAATTTCTAACACACAATTATATTGACAATTAGTTAGTTTATAAACTCATTTTACATATATCTCATAATAATTAACAGGACATCCTCATTGCTTTGTACTTTCATCTCCACATACCCTCATCTCAATGTTGTCCATAGGGCTAGAGTTTAAGGACCTTGTGGAACATGGGAGACCAGGAGCTTGACAACAGTTGTTCAATTAAACCACACCTTTACCATCCCAGAGAGGATCATTTGCAAATAATTTTACTTGATTATTTTACGATTGGGACCTGGATACCCAGACTCGCAAAAATAGTCACTTCCAATAAACGAAGGTATAGTAGAATTTTGAAGACTACCATGAGAACAGGGACAATTGTAAACGACCATCACTATGAAAAGATTGCCTCTATAGGGGCCAGCCATGAATGTCCAAATATGTTGACGAGGAGAACCACGTGTGAGACTGATACCCATCAACATAGTAGATTTATATTAATATGATTAGAGTCATTTATACTGCCACTAAGGTTCAAAGGATATTGACCAGGAATACTGCATCAGGTGTTCCATATTGATACCTCACTACCCTACCACATACTTGAGAGTAGTTGACCATAAGAAGTGAATTTAACTGACTGACAACCAGCACTTAAACTTTGTCTTCCACAAACTCTAACACCTCCTGACTGGTACAGTTAAAAACCCAGGAGGACACCCTCTGTAGAGTCAGACATATCAGATATGCTATTATGTCCATCCTCCTCCACAACCACACAACCCTCCATATTACAATAGACATACTTGGTCTTTCTTACAACCAATGAGGTAATATCCAGATATTACTATGAGGCCACTTGGTCTTAATTTCTTCACATGAAGTAGGAAGAGGAGAAGGCTCAGTGGACAACAAGGAGTTGAAGTCTACCAGAACAACTGGTTTGACTATTTACTAGAAGAGCATTAGCAATTCCTTGAAGAGAGATGAGCTAAAGACAAAGCTATAGAAATCAGTTGTACTATTACAACCAATGGGAATAGAGTGACAGGTAGATTCAAATAGAGAGACAAAGGAAAAAACACACATATTGCTTTAGACAACATATTTTGTTAAGACAGCAGAATGATAGTGATAATGGACAGTGTCTCCATATTTTATAGAGGTCTCTTAAAAGTTAAACTAGTTTGACAGGTTTGAGGAATCCTAGGACCACTGTATGCATACAACAAGTTTGAGTTACTCTAAACAATAAAATATTGACAAGTTTTCAATTGTTATTATAATTATATTAGCAACATTTATGAATTCAGAGGTTATGTATATTTCCTCAAGACCTCTATCATTGCTAAAATAACTGATGGACATCAAGGTAAGACACTGTTAACCCAGTATTCACTGTCAATAGAGTTAGTAACAATTGAGTTGAGAGTTATGTACATTTCCTCAAGACATCTGTGTACTAATAAATTGATAGGCATCACAAAAGACAACTGATAACCTATAACCCAATATTCACCTGTTGATAGAGTTAGTAACTTATGAGTTGAGAGGTTGTGTATATTTTCTCAGAGATAACAATTTCTTTGAAAACTTTTTGTCCTCTAGGGCTATCCATGGTAGTGCCTTAGAGGACAAAAATGAAGTATTTCATACTTGATTATTAAACTGATTTCTCAATTGTTCTGTAATTGATTTCATTATTAATTTAAACATTGATTCTGCAATTCATTGGAGAGGGCATGACCCCTACATGATTCCGACGATGTTGTTTTCCAGTGAAAAACTATTCCCTAGACCCTAGACCCTAAGTTCATAGGTTTAACATCGTTGGGATGATGTAGATGCCGCCCCACTCCAAACAATAGATTGTAGACTCAAGTGAGAATCAGTTTAAGAATTGAGTATAATTTTTTTATCTTTCTCTTCTAGGAAACTCCATACTATCCAATAAGGATTATGATAACTACAATATAATGATATTTTATATCAACAGTAGTTTTATAAATTAGAAGTCATCAGAGACTGAGATGTTTAATAAGTCAAAATTTTGTGATATCTGTACTCCCATTGTTAACAATCATGGCAAGAATTGTAGGGAGGCACAAAAAAATATTAAAATTGGCAAATACACCATTGATATCATGCTGCCAGCATTATGACAATAGACACGTCCCACACAGGATGACAAGAACTTAAGTGATTCTACTGTTAGAAGAATCACTCAACAATACCTCTACATTATTGACATTATTGCTTCAGTAATACTTCCTCATAATAAACTTATTGAATGGGGACCAATTACTATTGTATTTTAATTCGTATCTAAAATTTGACTCACCATGGTAACCAATGCATTGGGGGAATTCCCATGTAATATTTGTCCAGTGTTTCAGCTAGTGTACCCTATTATTAAAATAGAATACAAAAAATTAATGACCAAAATTCTTATTAAAAATAAATAAACTAGTAGTTAACAAACCATAACAATTAATTAACATAATACAATGTATAAAATTACCTTTTCATCATCATAAGTTAACATCCAAATAGTTCGAGCTAATATTTTCTACTCTTAGGTTCACTCTGATGTCGACAAGCATGAAGATAACAAGTTAAGCTGAAGCTCCCAGTGTTAAGTTTCTATTAAAGACAAACAATTGTATCTCACAGTGGTAGTATGACGGAGTCTCTCATAAAGGAAATAGTCTTATTGATGATACTGTTAGTACTCACCTATCTTGAGTGAAGAGTTGATCCAGAAAGTCTCCCCAAAGAGCCCAAGCTTTGACCAGTCCATCATGAAGTTGTACAGCAGCACTAAATGATTTGTTAGCATCTTTCAGATCTATTGTTAAAAAAGATACATGATAAGAATATATATATATATATAGTAGTTTATATAGCTATACCATATAAGGGCATTGATAGCTTAATACTATAACTATACCATATAAGGACAATGATAGCTTAATGCATCACTATACCAATATAGAGGGGACATCGATAGTTCCCATAATAATAAAGGAGATAGTTGTTTTGACTTACTTTTCCAGTCTGTGCTAGAAAAAGTACCTTTGAGAGTAAAAAAATAGAAACCATTCTTTAGAGAAGTATTTCAAATTAGTTTGACTCATAAGTCCATAGCCTATATAGACACAATACAATGTATAATTAGATGGCTATAGAATAGGTACCTCTTGTAATTCAGTTGGTTCATGACATGGCTGTCATGAGGTAGCATTCACTTGTTGTCTATCTTTTGAAAGAGATCAACTACAGTACACTGGGTATACTATGAATCCTGTAAGGAGAGTAACAAGAATTAGTACTAATACTTGGGTTCATTAAAGAGTAGCTCTAAACCTGCTTAGAGAGTCCAGACTGACTGTAGCTAACTTCTGCTTTCCTTTCAAAACTAGGAAACTGAGTGAAACCACTGGCAAGATGTGGACAGCAAGCATTCCTTGGTTACTCTGTATAAAGAGAGAATGATAAAGACAGTTTATTATTTAGAATAGTAGTACATGTTCTCTATGAGTAGAACCATATAAGCTTTGATAATAGCCTCTAAAATGTTGTTCTCACTCCAAACTTCCAAAGGAACACATCACTCCAGTAGCTTAGATCATCAAAGTGGTTTGGTAGACGATTCCTTCTTTAGCTCTTTGAAAACTGTTGTTTCAAAGAAACTAGAGAACAATTGTATACAATTGGGGACCCTAGCTATTCCTGAATAGTTCTAATAAACTTTTTCTAAATGTCAATAGCACATATATAAAATATAGCTTCAGAGGGTTAAATTCATTTCTAATTGACAGCTGCAGTGGAAGGCCTGCAACTGATGATGAATGATGACCAGATATTCACTTAGCATTTTAATTTATGTATGTTTATTTCAAATGTTCCTCAGCTTTGTGTCATTATGGTTCCTCAATTGACAACCGAGGAAAGTCTTTTAGAGAGATTCTTATACGCAATCCAGGTTGTTATGGTTTTCAGGCCATTATTGGATACAATGCAGTGGTCTTGGTTCCCCAGTACAAATCTACTGTGATATGGAATATCTTCAAAGAGGATGGATGAAAGTAGCAGTGAGAACTTCACTTCAGGAGTACCTTGTTCCTGTGAATGGGTCAACCACACTGTAAATGGTAACAAGCTATTGTACAACACCTAATGATATAAAAATAGCATCATGGTTTATTGATACCATCTGTCCATCCATTCAGAAGTACGTGGATACATCCTTGTTGATCAAAAAGGGATTGTGTGATGGATTTCAGTCTTCTTCTTTGGATGGAAACTATGTAGATGGTATTTCTATTACATACAATGACAGCAATACAAGACAAAACATTTTGTATTACTTAGTTGTTGGTAGAGAACAGAAGGCTATATCAGAGGCATGTGAGTGTCATGGTGCAACGCCTAACCATCCCTTGTTTCTTCTATGGGATTTATGTGTGACAGTGGCTTTTGGAAGCTGATGCTGCAACAGCTTCATCAGTAGCAACTAGAACATTGTTTACTGGTGAAGGTTTGCTGTGAATTCAGGTTGCTGTCATCTTGTTGGAGTTCCGTGGTTTTATCATAGTATACCAGTTGAAATAACTTCAAGACTAGAAGTGAGGATACTCAGTGATGGAGGACACACTGATGAAATGATTTCTGTTAAAGAAGTAGAGCATATGTGAAATGAAGATGAAGCTAAAAATCAACTGCCATTACTGATACTAAACTAACTTAGTATTTTAATATTTATAGTAATAATAGTGTTGTTTGTACTATCATAAGAGATTTAAAAGAAGAGAGTTGAGTAATGAAATATGTAGTCAGTAATTAAGTTAATAGTTTAATATTTAACATTAATATTGGAAGGAAAGAGTTGTTTTGATTGTGATGCGTTATAACAGTATTATAATGATGTTTATTATAACCAGGGATTCCAGACTGGGTCCATACGACAAATATTATCAAGGCTAGATGAAGCTGAAATGAGTGTAGTAACCTGTGACTTCCCTGCTTCAAAATCAGCTAAATCTGAAGAAACAAACAAAACAAATTTTGTAATGACAAATCATTTAATAATATGACAAATTTGAACAGAGTATCATTCATATTTTAGTTGACTTACTGAACAATCTAGTTAGAAACAGAATCAACAGCATTATTAACAGAGGAAGTGATACTTTCATTAGTAACTTCAGCTAAACTAATAAAATGACCTTCAGACTCCTCTTGTTTTTGCTATTGGAAAAAGAAATCATAATCATTCCCAACTATAATGGACTCTAATCATGTACTAATTAAGACTTTTACCTCTCATTTTACCTAATTAACAATTTGTTTCTAAATTTAAAGTCCTAAAATTCAATAATTATATAAACAAATCACAACAAGAAGGCAATAGGAAACTAATCCTTATATTATTATTACTACATTATCAATAACTCACTTTAGACCAAGCAATGAATTCATCTCTAAATAGAGCTAAAACAATATACTCTCTATAACTATATTGTGGTTGGATCAGTGCTCTAGCACTGGCTACCATACTCATGTAAAGTGGACCATTAATACCGATAGGAGAGAGAAAAAGACTGAAGATTAGGAGTAAGACGGAATGGAACAGGTCGATTAGCATCTAAAGCACCTAAAGAAGATAAAAAAGAACAGTAAAAGACAAACAAAACAACAACAACAAACAACATGTACCTTCACTGTTAATTTCAAATTGTAAAATGTCTGAGTCAGACAACCTGAGGTTACGAGCAATTTGAAACATTTCTGAATCTAGTCGAGTCAATGAAATACAAACTCAGCAAGTCCACTTAAAGCAAGTTGTCGTGTCATCTGTAATAATAAAAATATATTTAATTTAAAATAATTGTTCAGAAAGTTTCTCAAAAAAATTCTTCAAAAATTGGAAGAAAATGGTCACTATGATAGCCAATTAGGAAAGGATACTATGTATTGTCATAATTATTCCAATTTGTTGTATACAATGTAAAAATGTCCTAAATAACAAACTTTACATATTATTTAATTTCCATTAACAATCGGTACATTTCTCGTGTACTGCATACCTGTTTTCTAAGGGTCCAGAAATCTGATAAAGAGACACAAGTTCTCTCTCCCCATTCTCTCAAAATACTGGTAGGAGAATGAGTTGTTTTGAATCTAAAGAAAGGCCACATGTGTCAGAGGACCATGCCTTCTTTTTTCCTTACCTGTGAAAACATATTCTTGATAGTTGTGAGAGTGATTTTATCTCCTCGAGCTGGAGTCCAGCTAATCTCTCATAATATAGAGTAATGAGAACATCCATTCTACACCTTGACTGTTGCAGTACTACAGTAAAAAAATTATAAGATATCAGAATGAATGTTGAATGTGTTAGTTAGAGTGTGTTATGAGGTAACTGACCTGTTTAAAAATATCACCTAGAGAAAGAATAGAGACATCATCTTCTAATAGTCTCATTTGAGGAGAGAGAGCTACCACTTTAGGTACAGTGAATAATAGATGACGTTTACAAGTCTCCTATTTTAATAAACATTGAAACTGAAAATTAAGAGGAAATAATTGCTTTACTTTTTCCTTTTTAAGACAATAATTGAGAAGTCTAAAAAGCTGTAGAATTCGTTCTTCTTTTTGCACTCACTAGCTTGGGATCATTCAAGTACCAAATATGGATAAATCTAAGAAATAGATCATAACACTATAAAATCAAAGTTATTTCTCTAGAACGTACTTTTCCATTATCTCCTTGGATATAAAGTCTTCTAACAGATGTGTTATGTTTTTGAACTATTTCAACTCTTGGCATGAAAACGAGCTATCTTTTACATAATAAGGCATTGTCTAATTAAAGGAACAGACAGCATTGAATTATCAAGTTAAAATAATAGATTTTTAAAACTGTAGTTCAAGGTGTTCTCCAGATCTCCACCTCAGCTGTGTTTAGAGAAAAATTACTAAGAAATCGACAGCGATCTTCAAGCAGAAATGATCTATATTAAATGAATAGAATGTAATGTACAATAAATATATTGTAGAGGATAATACTCACTTTTTGTAATGACTTTGTTTTTAATTCAAGTATTTTGATCCCTCTCTTTAATTTAGCAATAAGGACACTCAATCTCTTGGGACCAGGAGAACTAGAAAGAAAAGAGATAACGACAATTACTAACCCGTACTACTGCTACAAAGTACCAACTGTACTTACCTGAAATCAAAATCTGTAGCAAACTGGTTCTTAAGTCTTGAAATGCTGGGTCCTGAAGCTGCAGCTTGAGCTCTCTTGGCAAGTGCCTCTTGTGACATAGTTCCACCTCCTGATGAAATATTGGATTGGTCTACTGTGATACCAAATGATCCAACTAGTCTCTGAACATACTGTAACATTTCTGGGTTGATACGAGTACAGCCACTGTGTAGTGGAAGTAAGAGAACTGTTTATTGTCATTGAACTGATCAAACATACCTCACCTCTGTTCTTGAAGGCTTCATCATAGCAAATAGCTAGTCCTTCATTCAATTGTCTTAAAAAGATCTTCATACCCACTCTCTCTGAACCCAGATTAACTATAGAAAAAAGTAACTTTGTTTCTTTCTTTCTTCCAATTATAATACCTGATCTACAATCCTTCAAGAGCAGAAAGAAGGGTTGGGGTGAAGATCTCGTAGGAGATGCATAATGCGACTACATCGCCACAATGAGGCAGGTGCTCTTATAGGTGCACTCTCTGATGGTAGAGAGTCTACAATACAATACTCATATTAATATATTACAAAGAATATACTTCAAAACTTACCTCCTGAGGGAAGAGGAGGTACACTAGCTCCAGGTGTTGTGGGAAGTTTAGGTTTTATGTCTTGGGCATCCCCCGCTTTTTCCATCTTGATGGGTGGAGTCATTTGCATAGGTTCTATCCCATCAGTGCTGGAAGGTGGAGGAGTAGGTGTGTTAGGTTGTGAGGAGGAACGCATGAGAAGAGGATGAGAGAGCTGAGTCTCAGCTTTGTCTGAATGAATGAATATGATAGAGAGAGAGAGAGAGATGGAGAGAGAGAGAGAGAGAGAGAGAGGTTATTTGTAATCAGTGGTACTGAATGACTTACATTTTTCTTTCTGTTCCATTTTTAATGTCAAATAAAGTGTTCTGATTGGAAAGAAAGTAGACTGCTTGTGGATATGCTTTACCAACTGAACAGAGTAGATTGAGGATATGAGTACCTTCATTACGTACTAGACATGTTAAAAGTTGAGGAATCCTACAGTGACAACCAAAACAATTAACTCACTAATAAAATTAAATTACCTGTATATAAATTATATATACAGTAATTAAAACTTCCGATATTATTTACATAATATTGTGAAGATACTGCCACTGTCATCTTGTTAATTTTTATAACTACTGTCTTTATTACAATTGTTATAATTATCATATAATAAACTGATATATTGGTATGAAACAATTCATTTAATCTGATCAGCTGCTAACAGACACAATCATTAATAAATTTACAAAAAAGAGACATTTAACCAAAACCTTAGTAGAAATAACTTCAATATTTACTAATTTAACAAACCCAGTCAGGCTATAAATTAAAATGAAACAGAAGTTTAGAAAATATTAAAAACATATATTAATAACATTACACAACTTGTCTGTCAATTAGGTACATATTCTACTAATGAAAATGGTTTTAATGGAAATTGAAAATATAAATTTTACAGCATATAAAAAAAATCACAAAGTATGATTTTAAATGGGATATTGTAACATATACAGTGTAATCATTACTTCTCATGACTACGGCACATAGTAATGATGTTGTATTTTAAACTATATCTCTCCTACTACTGATATGAGAGTTGTGGAGATGAAAGCACAGAGAGTAAGGATATCTTTGTTAATTACTAAGAACTGAATGGTATTGTGTAACCATGGGAGACTGGTGACTTGGACAACATGATTGTTCAATTGTTAAAGTCAATTGTCCTAGAGAGGATCAGCAGTATAGGTTTTAGCTTGATATGAAGTATCTTATCTGAGCACAGCGTCTAGCATATTGATAACCCACTACTCACACACCTGAGAGCTAGTATGTAAGGAAAACTTAGACTAACACTACCACGTTTGAACTCTGTCTCACAATACTTGGTCACTTCTTGATTGGTAACAGTCTAAACCAGGACGCCAGGAGGATAGTTTGCTGAAGAGTCAAACATATCCAGATATGCTATTCTTCCTCCAGAACCACACAATTCCTCATATGATGATAGGACATAGGATGGTTCTTTCTTAGTACCATCTGTGGTAATTAAGCACAAAATGGCAGTACAGTTTATTGTATAATATGTTTGTGGAGGAGGAAGGTAGTAAGTTAGTTACAATGTAGTCAATTTTAGGACCTTGTGAGCCAAGTGGGATATTAGGAGGCTTGTTCAAGAGTAAGCATATATGAAATTAATACTATCAGTATTATATAGAAGGAATTAATTTATCATGATTAGGACCAACAATTATATTAATTAATCCTCAGAAAAACAAATATATTCCATATGACAGTAGACATGACGAATGTAACCATGGTATTAGCTATGATGGATATAATGAGGACAATGGGGCCATTTCTTCTTATCTCCTCACATGAATGGGGTAAAGAAAGGGATGATAAACTTGAGGATAATGGTTGACATTTTTTGGTAAGGTTTTCAATACTCTCTTAATTACTGAGTGCAATAGTAAGCTACATTATCTAGTTTAATATCAGTTTAGTAATGGCAGGACAAAATAGCTGTCCCTTAGAGAGGATTCAGTAACATCTCTAATTAAGGAAGCACATGTGGAATAGTTAAAGATATCTCCACAATTTAAGGAGAACTAACGTTCAGTACATGAGCAGCCCAAGGAGCTGACAGTAAATGACAGTGAGGCAATATCTTTGGAGTAATTAGCAGCCATTTTGCTGACTTGATTGCTAACTTGTACTAGGTCAAGCAGAGAGCTGACAAGGACATCTAGGTATGAGAGTCACCTATAACCAGTTAACCAACAGTAGAAGTTGCCTTAGTCTCCATTTTAGCTTGTCTTAGTTAAAGGATATAATGATGATGTATGTCAACCTGGTCCATTTAATTTTATCAGTTGTCACTGAATTTAAACTAGTTAAACCAGATTCCTACAGGTTTGCGATCACAGTGTATTTATTAGTGGTATTTAGTTTATACGTTCTTGGGGTGCGGTAGACAATGGACAGACACAATTTTATTACTTACTAAAACTGATAACTATTGAATGAGAGAAGAAAATAAATATTAACTTCATAGATAAGTCTTACTCTGATAAAATAGTGAATGATAACATTGATAATATCAGTGAACTTAGATAACTCCACATCTTTCCTATCATCAAAACAGTTATAAAATGATTTTTACTATTATATGATACTACTCTGTCAAACTAGTTTAAGCCAAACAATCACTATAAAAACCTAAGAAGTTGTATAAGTTGAGAGGTTATATATATTTACCAACAGAACACAAGGTAAAGTGATAAATATTGAATAGGATCAAATTCTGCTATTTCAGTGAGTCTAGATAACTGTTAATGTCAATAGAGAGGTTATGTATATTTCTCAGTGACTATTCCTCAGATCAAAATGACTGAACAATTCATATATTTACTAATCAATAGACAAGAGGGTAATTTACACCTTATATCAACTATTTTTAACAAATGTCATAATAATTATTTAAATGTTATGTATCTATAAAACCAGATGAATTGCTAAATTAATTGCAAATAATAGGACCTTAAAAATACTTTACTGAACACATAATAGATCTATGTACCTGTTGTCATTATTGACAATTAGTTCTCATAAAATATACAGCACATTATCAATACTGTTATATCACTACGTTCTATTAATGGGAAAAGTTAACGAATTACTAAAAAGTTATATTCAGTAATAACCAAGTAAATCAAACAAGACATTTCAGTTAAAGAGTACAAGATAACACACACACACTCTTGCCATATAATTTTATAAGTCACACGATTATTAAATATATATTATATATCTTTAGTAATTAACAAGGATATCTCATGATTACAGCAAATAAAACAAATCATATTATTTTTAGATTTAAAGGGAAGACTAGATTAATATAAAACATCTGACTTTATAAAAAAACATTTTTAAAAAAAATGTAAGAAAAACCTACATAACATCAAGGTACAATTAATAATCATTTCACAGTATTATAATATATTGTTAATACAGTAAGAACACTTATAAAGTAATACAATGAATACTAAGATACTCTATAGACACTATATTATGTCCTCATTTAACATATATCTCATAGTAACTAACAGGAGTATCTTCACCACGTTCATCTCCACATACCCTCATCTCAATATAGTCAGTAGTGGTAAAGTTAAGGACTTTGTGGAACCATGGGAGACCAGGAGCTTGAAAACAAGTTTTTTTCAAGAGAACCACACCTTTACCATCCCAGAGAGGATCATTTGCATACAATTTTGCTTGAGACTATAGGATTGAGATTTGGATTACCAGACTCGCAAAAATAGTCATTTCCAATAAATGAAGGCACAGTTGAATTTTGAGGACTACCTTGAGAACAGGGACAATTGTAACGACCATCAAGATAAATGCTAGCCTCTAGAGGTCCAGCCATAAATGTCCAAATATGTTGACGAGGAGAATCACGTGTGAGACTAATACCATCAACATAGTAAGAGTTAATATTGCTATGATTAGAATCAATTATTTGCCATAAGGTTCATTTTGATATCGACCAAGATATACTGCATCAGGTGATCCATACTGATAACCCACTACCCTACCACGTACCTGAGAATAACTGATACCATAAGAAGAAACACAACTGACTGACAACCACAGTTAAATTTGTGTTTCCACAAGCTCTAACACCTCCTGACTGGTACAGTTTTAAACCCAGGAGGACACTCCTCTGTAGAGTCAGACATATCCAGATATGCTATTCTTGTCCATCCTCCTCCAGAACTACATAACTCCTCCATATGACAATAGACATATATTGGTCCTTTCTTACTACCAACAAGCTGGTAATATCCAGATACACTATGAGGCCACTTGGTCTTAATTTCTTTACACGAAATAGGAAGAGGAGAAGGTCAGTGTGGCAACAACAAGTTGAAGCACTACAGAACAACTGGTTTGACTATTTTACTAGAAGAGCATTAGTAATTCCTGAAGAGATTGAGCTAAAGACAAAGCTATAGAATCAGTTGTACTATTACAACCAATGGGGATAGAGTGACAGGTAGTCTCAACATAGAGACAAAGGAAAAAACACCAATATTGCTTTAACCAACATATTTTGTAAAGATAATGGTATGATAGTGATAATGGACAGTGTCTCCATTTTTATAGAGGTCTCTTAAAAGTTAAACTAGTTTGACAGGTTTGAGGAAGGATAATAATCTAGGATTGCTGTATGTATACAAACAAGTGTGAGTTACTCTAAATCAATAAAATATTGATAAGTTTTTAACTGTTAATAAAGTTAGTAATAATTGTGAATTGAAAGGTTATGTATATTTCCACAAGACATCTGTCAATACTAAATAAACTAATAGGGCATCAAAGAAAGACACTGATAACTGATAACCCACAGTATTCATTGTTAATAAGTTAGTAACATTGTGAGTTGAGAGGTTGTGTATATTTCTCAGAGATAACAATTACTTTGAAAAAACTTAGTGGGTGATCTATGGAGTGTCCTAGAGGACAAAAATAAATATTCATACTTGATTATTAAACTGATTCTCAACCGATTCTGTAATCAATTTCATTATTGATTTGGCCATTGATTCTATAATCAATTATTTAGACTAGGGCATGACCACCTACATGATCACAACAATGTTAGACCCACAGTTAAGAGTTTGGGTTTAGAGAACTGCTTCTGTTGTCATTGACTGAAACTATTTCTTAAACCGTAGACCCTAACTTCATAGGCCTAACATCATTGGGATCATGTAGATGGTCACAACTATTCCAAATGATAAACCACAGAATCAGTTGGTAGTCAGTTTTAGAATTGAGTATGAATTCTTTATTTTCTTCCTCTAGGACACTCCATACTATCCAATAAGGATTATGATAACTACAATATAATATTATATCAACAGTAGTTATATAAAGTAGAAGTCATCAGAGACTGAGATGTTTGGTAAGTCAAAATTTTGTGATATCTGTACTCCCATTGTTAACAATCATAGCAAGGATTGTAGGATGGTACAAAAAATGTTTAAAATTGGCAATACAACAGTGATATGATATAGCCAGCATTGTGATAATAGACATGTTCCACACAGGATGACAAGAAAAGAACTTGGAAGTGATTGTACTGTTAAAAGAATCATTCAACAGTAACCTCTACATTATTAACACTATAATAGTTCCCTCAAAAAAAGAACTTACTGAATGGGACAATTACTACAGTTTTTTTTATTATACTGTATCCTGATAATACTAAATTTTTCTTCTGCTCTCAAAATTTAAGAAATAATATTTCTTCACCAAATCAACTTAATCATAAACTGATAAAACATTACTTTTATTTTAATATTATCCACTGAGTGAAGAAGACTAGATTAACAAAACATCTGATCTTTATAAAAAAGACCATTTTTTAAAAAATTATGAGAAAACCCACCAAATATAATGAAATTATACATCAACACATGTTAATTATTATAAAACTACCTACAACAACACTATTTATTATGATAACAACTGCATGTAGTTTAACAATGTATGCAAGAAGTGTTTATTTAATGTATATCTCATAGTAATTAACAGGGACATCCTCATCATTGGTTTCTTGATCTCCACATACTCTCATCTCAATATAGTCAGTAGCGGTAGAGTTAAGGACCTTGTGGAACCATGGGAGACCAGGAGCTTGACAACAAGTTTGTTCAATAGAACCACATCCATTCCCATCCCAGAGAGGATCATCTGTGTAAAGCTTACGTTGCCAGACATCGTGGGTCCCAGATTCACAAAATAATCATCACCAACAAAAGACTGGATGTGAGAGGATTGAAGACTACCAGGAGAACAGGGACAGTTACCCTCACCGACAATTTTGTTCTCATTGAGTCCAGCCATAAATGTCCAGATATGTTGACGAGGAGAACCATGTGTTAGACTGACACCATCAACATATGCACTATTGATATCATTATGCTTTGGATCAATACCACCTAGATATTTCCCAGGGTTTTCCCATTGGGCACGTTGTATAGCATCTGGTGAAGCATACTGATAACCCACTACCCTACCACACACCTGGGTATAGCTAATTCCATAAGAAGGAATTTAACTGACTGACAACTGAAATCTCCAAAACTCTGTCTTCCACAAGCTCTAACACCCCTGACTGGTACAGTCTAAACCCAGAAGGACACACCTCTGTAGAGTCAGACATATCCAGATATGCTATTCTTGTCCATCCTCCTCCAGAGCTAAACAACTCCTCCATATGACAATAGACATGTTGTGTCTCTCCATCAGGTGTTACTATCAGGTACATACCAGAAGGAGTGTTTGGGTGTTTCTTCTTGATATCTTGACATGATGTAGGAAGAGGAGAGAGAGAGGAGTCATTATGTAATTCCAGGAGATCTTCCACTAGTAGGAGGACATCATTGATAACTCCAGCATTAGTTGTAGTGGTATTTTTGATATGAGAGAGTGTAGTGACAATGTTGTCCAATTTTTGTATGAGATGTTGTATGAGTTGTGTGTTATTATTTGTATATTAATGAGTTTATTAAGTAGATGAGTAGTGTTATCTCCTGGAGATGTTATTGGTTGTTGTGTATTAGCAACATCCTTGTTAGTACAGGTAGTACAGGCTGCAGTACAGGTGTTGTTGTTAGCATCAAATGTAAGAGCTAGGTTAGTAGTGGAGACATGATGGAACAAGGTACTAGTAAGTAAGGAGGAGAAGAAGGAGGTAGTAGGTTGGTAGCAATATCTTCATGATGAGTGATAGTAGAAGGTAGTAGCAATGTCGATGTTATAGTGATGATGTTGTTTATACACTGTTGAGGGAACATGACCATTGACGTCAGAACTAACTAATGAGATGTGACTAGTGACATGAGAATGATGTCTTGTGGAATGAAAGGTATTCCTCTTAGATGTTAAAAATAAATACAGAATCTGAAGAACGTCATTATTACATGTTAAATAGATTGATTATTTGTAGTTCTATTATTTCAAGAACAAACTTTATTATATTACACACTTCGTATAACACAAGAGGTCTTTAATTGTTGTGGTTGTTGACAAGTAAAAAAAGAATTAAATAGAAATTATTATATATATATATACATACATTACACACACACACACACACACACACACACACACACACACACACATATACACACACACACACAACACATAACACACACACACACACAACACATATATTATATTTATATATGTAATATATATATATAATATTTAGCTATTATTATGACCTTCCAATATATACACATATACATGTACCATGTTAGATATAGGTTTCTTTTATAGAGGTTTATCAAAACCAGTTTGACTAGTTTGACAAGTTTGTGTAATCAAAGATTATAATATTATACACATATCTTAACAGACATACAAAGTATTCTGATAAAAAGAAAACTGTAATAATACAATAAACCTAGATAATTGTTAGTGGAGGAGGTAATAAATATGACTTAAGAGGTTATGTAAATTTTCCAATGATAATAGATCTTTTTTACAATACTAAACCCAACCAGTTAGAAATTGTAGGCTATAGATGTGACATGATAATATTTAACAAATTAGAGCTAATTTTTAAAAATTATATCAGTTTATAAATTTTGTCAATTTACTAAGGTTTTTAAAATTATTATTTACATAACAACAAAGGACAAATTAATAATCATTCACACTATTATTAATATATTGTTAATACAGCGAGAACAACTTATAAAGTGTAATACTAAGATACTCTTATAGACACTATATTATGTCCTCATTTAACATATATCTCATAGTAACTAACAGGAATATCTTCACCACCTTCATCTCCACACACCCTCATCTCAATATAGTTGGTAGTGGTAGAGTTAAGGACCTTGTGGAACCATGGGAGACCAGGAGCTTGACAACAAGTTTGTTCTAAAGAACCACACCCTTTACCATCCCAGAGAGGATCAGCTGTGTAGAATGTAGAACCATCAATCTTACGGTTGGTACTTGGGTTTCCAGACTCGCAAAAATAGTCATTTCCAATAAATGAAGGTATAGTAGAATTTTGAAGACTACCTTGAGAACAGGGACAATTGTAACGACCATCGCTAAAAAGGCTAGCCTCAATAAGTCCAGCCATAAATGTCCAGACATGTTGACGAGGAGAACCATGTGTGAGACTGATACCATCAACATAGTAGGAGTTAATATTAAACGCTCTGGAGCAAGTTTAGAACCATATGGCTGTTCACCCTGATGTACTCCTGCATACATAGCATCAGTAGTGCCATACTGATATCCCACTACTCTACCACACACCTGAGAGTAATTGATACCATTAGAAGGGAACTTAACTGACTGACAACTAGCACCTAAACTTTGTTTTCCACAAGCTCTAACACCTCCTGACTGGTACAGTTTAAACCCAGGAGGACATGCCTCTGTAGAGTCAGACATATCCAGATATGCTATTCTTGTCCATCCTCCTCCACAACCACACAACTCCTCCATATTACAATAGACATACTTTGGTCCTTTTTTACAACCAATGAGGTAATATCCAGATATACTATGAGGCCACTTGGTTTTAATTTCTTTACATGAAGTAGGAAGAGGAGAAGGTTCAGTGGGACAACAAGGAGTTGAAGTACTACCAGAACAACTGGTTTTGACTATTTACTAGAAGAGCATTAGTAATTCCTTGAAGAGATTGAGCTAAAGACAAAGCTATAGAATCAGTTGTACTATTACAACCAATGGGGATAGAGTGACAGGTAGTCTCAACATAAAGACAGAGGAAAAACACCAATATTCCTTTAGCCAACATATTTTGTTAAGACAGCAGAATGATAGTGATAATGGACAGTGTCTCTATTTTTATAGAGGTCTATTAAAAGTGTTTGACATGTTTTATGAATTGAAAGGATATTATATTTCCTCATGACATCTGTCATTACTAAATAAACTAATAGAGTACCAAAGGAAGACACTGATAACCTGATAACCACAGTATTCACTGTTAATAGAGTTCCATAAATCAGTAACAACCACTAAATAGAATTGGTAACAATTGTGAGTTGAGAGGTTATGTAAATTTCCTCAAGACATCTGTCAATACTAAAATAAACTAATAGGGTACCAAAGGAAGACACTGATAACCTGATAACCCACAGTATTCACTATTAATATAATCAGTAACAACCACTAAATAGAATTGGTAACAATTGTGAGTTGAGAGGTTATGTAAATTTCCTCAAGACATCTGTCAATACTAAATAAACTAATAGGGGTACCAAAGGAAGACACTGAAACCTGATAACCCACAGTATTCACTATTAATATAATCAGTAACAACCACTAAATAGAATTGGTAACAATAGTGAGTTGAGAGGTTATGTAAATTTCCTCAAGACATCTGTCAATACTAAATAAACTAATAGGGTACCAAAGGAAGACACTGATAACCTGATAACCCACAGTATTCACTATTAATATAATCAGTAACAAACCACTAAATAGAATTGGTAACAATTGTGAGTTAGAGGTTATGTAAATTTCCTCAAGACATCTGTCAATACTAAATAAACTAATAGGGTACCAAAGGAAGACACTGATAACCTGATAACCCACAGTATTCACTGTTAATATAATCAGTAACACCACTAAATAGAATTGGTAACAATTGTGAGTTGAGAGGTTATGTAAATTTCCTCAAGACATCTGTCAATACTAAATAAAAATAATAGGGTACCAAAGGAAGACACTGATAACCTGATAACCCACAGTATTCACTATTAATATAATCAGTAACAACCACTAAATAGAATTGGTAACAATTGTGAGTTGAGAGGTTGTAAATGCCTCAAGACATCTGTCAATACTAAATAAAACTAATAGGGTACCAAAGGAAGACACTGATAACCTGATAACCCAGTTATTCACTATTAATATAATCAGTAACAACCACTAAATAGAGTTGGTAACAATTGTGAGTGAGAGGTTGTGTAAATTTCCTCAAGACATCTGTCAATACTAAATAAACTAATGGGTATCAAAGGAAGACACTGATAACCTGATAACCCACAGTATTCACTGTTAATATAATCAGTAACAACCATAAATAGAGTTGGTAACAATTGTGAGTTGAGAGGTTATGTAAATTTCCTCAAGACATCTGTCAGTACTAAATAACACTGATAGGGTACCAAAGGAAGACACTGATAACCTGATAACCACAAATTCACTATTAATATAATCAGTAACAACCATAAATAGAATGGTAACAATTGTGAGTTGAGAGGTTATGTAAATTTCCTCAAGACATCTGTCAATACTAAGAAAACTAATAGGGTACCCAAAGGAAGACAATGAACCTGATAACCCACAGTATTCACTGTAATATAATCAGTAACAACCACTAAATAGAGTTGGTAACAATTGTGAGTTGAGAGGCTATGTATATTTCTTCAGAGAGAAACAATTACTTTGAAAAAAAAAATTAGTGAGTAATCTATGGAATGTCCTAGAGGCAAAAATAAAGTTCATACTTGATATTAAACTGATACTCAATCTATTAGATCATTTTCACAATCAATTATTTGGACTGGGCATGGCCACTTACTTCATCTGATGATATTAGGCCTACACTTAAGAGTTTAGAGTTTAGGGAACAGATTCAGATTCTGTTTGTTATCAACTGAAACATATCCCTAAACACTATACCTAAACTCATAGACCTAACATTGTTGGAATGATTAGATGCCACACCCACTCCAAAAAGAGATTGTAGAATCAAGTGAGAATTTAGTTTAAGAATTGAGTATGAATTCTTTATTTATGTCCTCTAGGACATTCCATATTATCCAATGAGAATTATGATAACTACAATATAATCATATTATTATCAACGTTAGTTATATAAAGTAGAAGTCATCAGAGACTGAGATTGTTGGTAAGTTAAAATTTGTGATATTTGTACTCCTATTGTTAACAATCATAGCAAGAATTGTATGGATGGCACAAAAAATATTAAAATTGGCAAATACAACAGTGATATCATACTGCCAGTTTGTGACAATAGACACGCCCCACACAGGATGACAAGAACATAAGTGATTTACTGTTAAAAGAATCACTCAATAATAACCTCTAAATTATTGACATTATTGCTTCCAGTAATACTTCCCTCATAACTCTTACTGAATGGGACCAATTACTATTGTTTTTAATATCTAAAATTTGACTCACCATGGTAACCAATGCATTGGGGGAATTCCCATGAAGTTGTCCAGTGTTTCAGCTAGTTGTACCTATTATCAAAATAGAATACAAAATTAAATTACAAGTCTTATTAAAAATAAAAACAAAGCATTTATTAAAACTATAAACAATTACATTAACAATATGACAATGTAAAGTACCTTTTCATCATCATAAGGAACATCCAAATAGTTCTAGCTAAATATTTTTACTCTTAGGTTCACTCTGATGTCGACAAGCATGAAGATAACAAGTTAAAGCAGAAGCTCCAGTGTTATACCCTATAAAGACAAAACAATTGTGTCTCACAGTGGTAGTATAATACAAACTCTCATAAAGGAAATAGTCTTATTGATACTGCTAGTACTTACCTATCTGAGTGAAGAGTTGATCCTTTCAGTCTCCCCAAAGAGTAAGCTTTGACCAGTCCATCATGAAGTTGTACAGAAGCACTAAATGATTTGTTAGCATTTCAGATCTATTGTAACAAAAGATACATGATAAGGACATATATATATAATATTAGTAGTTTATATAGCTATACCATATAAGGACATTGATAGTTTAATACTATAGTTATACCATATAAGGGCATTGATAATTCTATAATTATATTAAAGGAGATAGTGTTTTGACTTACTTTCCAGTCTGTTAGAAACGTACCTTTGAGAGCTAAAAATTCAGAAAAAATTCTTTAGAGACGTATTTCAAATTAGTTGACTCAATAAAGTCCATAGCCTATATAAACACAATACAATGTATAATGTAGATGGACTATAGAATAGGTACCTCTTGTAATTCAGTTGATTCCATGACATGAGCTGTCATGAGGTAGCACTTCACTTGTTGTCTAATCTTTTGAAAGAGATCAACTACAGGTACACTGGGTATACTATGAATCCTGTACAGGAGAGTAACAAGAATTAGTAGCTAATATGTGTGTTCATTAAAGAGTAGCTTTACCTGCTGAGAGAGTCCAGACTGACTGTAGCTAACTTTTGCTTCCTTGCAATACTAGCAAACTGAGTGATACCACTGGCAAGATGGTGGACAGCAAGCATTCCTTGGTTACTCTGTATAAAGAGAGAACGATAAAGACAGCTGTGTTTATTTAGAATAGTAGTACATGTTCTCCATGAGTAGAGCCATCATATGCTTTGATAATACTTCTAAATGTTGTTCTCTCCAAAGGAACACATCACTCCAGTAGCTTAGATCATCAAAGTGGTTTGGTAGACGATTCCTACATTGTCACATTTAAATTATTAACATAATTATTTTGTTTTGCTTACTTCCATGTTTTAAAGATAGTTTTTCACTTCATTTATAAAAGTTTGACGACTCAATGATCCAGATTGTAGACCGCTGTGTATTTGTGTGGCTTCTTGAAGTTCAATAATTGCTGAGATACTTGAAGTAGAGGAATATGAGAATGAGAAACAATATGAGGTAGTCTCCGCCATTGTTTGACACTTTGAATACTAGCAGCCTCAACTAATTTCTCAACCTTTTAAGAGAGATATAAATCATTTCTTATCGATATCTTAGTGTTACTTACGGCACTTAGTCGTTGTTCATCAGGATAGCATAGAGCAAGAAATCCTCTGAGAAGATTGAGTTTGGCGCTGTAACTCTCTGAACAGATTGGTTCAGCTTGTGTAGATGCCTCTCTCATGGCAGCCCAGTCTTGGACACGCCAAGCATTCTCTAAGACTGTGTGTGAAAAGAAGAGATAAGTAAGCTGATATAATAAGAGACTGCTATTACCTAAGAAAGGGTTAGTCCCTTCATGAGCTTTACCAAATTCATTTAATGTGTCCCATTGTCCTAACTCACGAGCACATCTATTTAACAATCAAACATTACGTATATATTGTAATATAATGTCTATTACCTACCTTACACCAATGCTCTTCCCATAGTTTGTATTCTGGTAAAACTGACGGAGGAGCAGGACCAATGTTATGTAGCTCCTTGCTTTACTCATGCCTTGTTCATAGCTCTCTTGGGCTTGTTCAAACATGCCTTGACATTCGAATGCTATTGCTGTACCAGTTTCAGGAAATCTGAGAAAGGAAAGGAGAAAGGAAAGTGGTCGGAGCTCTTCTCTCTTCTTACCTGCATCTCAATGTCCATAAGCCAACCCACATATCATCTTCATTTAACAATGAATACAACTCTGATAATGAATTGAGAGTTTCCCTAACAAAGAGACAAACTAATGTAAAGAAATAAAAAGGGTCATACATGTTTGAGTGGATCTAAGATTTCCTCAGAATAATTTCCATCATAAGGTGGAGGTTCTCGTGATGTTAACGAAAGCTCTCCTTCTAACTTAGCTCTATCTTCAAGATTAAGGAAGCTCCATGCAATAGTTGTGAACTTTACCTAAATACTAAAAGAAAAAAATATAAGAAATAATAATAATAATTAATTAATAATTATGAAATAAAGTATCTTCTATAATCTCATACAATATCAAAGTAACAGCTTTTAAACAATACAATTGTTAGTACTGTTACTATTACTACTAACGTTACTATTAATAGAAACAGACTTCTAATAATAGTTACACATTCATACTTTCAATAAACAGGATCTATATGTGGAGTTGGTTTACAACGAAGTACTCCCTCTAGAAATGTCCCCACAGCACTGGGATGACAATCCATTTGAATGAGGTGAGCTGCACTGCACATAAAGAGACTCATTTCTCCAGAAAGGCCTAAAGTAAGATAGACTACTGATATTATACTGGTAAAACAGGTTTACTGTTTGTGTCTGTCTGAGAGTGCTCCCCACAAGTTAGGAAATAAATCAACCCAAACTGCTCGAGGAGCCAGTGTAGTACTTTCATGACATAGAGAAACTTAAGGCAATAGTAAAGAGGTTGTCTTGTCTGAGAGAGAGAGAGAAATAGAGGAGAGAGGGGGAGAGAGATAAAGAGGAGAGAGAGAGAGAGAGAATGATACAATGTTATACAATCTTGTCATACCTGCACATTTCTACAATCACTTAAAAATGTAGACAGTTTATACTAAGTTTCTCAAGAGCTCCTACACCTCCACCCTCACTCCATCACCTTCCACACCTCCATTAATTCCTCTGGAAGCTGAGAGGTGATAGTAGGAGGTTTCTGTTACATCATGGATAAAGGAGTGGACGAGGGACAAAGAGATGAGACACAAGGCATAACAGGGAAGCAGGTGAGGCCTAAGTGGTGAGTCCAACATTCCTACTGATATCAGCAACTAAAGAATACAATGAATATAGTAATTGTCAGTGGAGTTTGCAGTCATACTTCAATGCATTGTTTGATCCAGAAGTGTCCTCCACAGTTGCTCCCAGTTTGAGAACACATTATATAAAGGAGACGATCATATAGTCTTTGTGGTATCTAGCTTCATAGACCTGTACCAGTGTAATAGGATATTGCACTACTATAATATATGCTAGTGTATACCTCAAGAATTTGGTTTGATTTGTATTTGAGAAGATCGTAATCCAAGAGAAATGTGTTCTAATTTTGCTGTTAATTCTGTGAAACATAATTGATGTTCTACTGAAAATAGAAAATGCAATAAATAGATTGCAAGATGGATGGACAACTGAATGATGGATAGATGGAACAATGGATGACTGAGTGGATCATACTAACTTGTAGACAAAGAGGACAGTATCAAGAAACAAGCCATCAGTTCAATATCATCAGCAAATTTCTTTTCAAAAGAAAGTCATCATACGAGAGAGAAGAAGAGAATTCTCACGAAGGTTGGTCCAGCATGAGATGGAAGATCATGCTGTGGATATAAGAGGTCAATATTACATGACAATGAACCAATCACTCACTCTGTTCTTGACCAAATCATCCACAACTCGAGCTATAGACTAAGTAGTTTAATATCAGTAGACTTTTCTATCAGAGAAGTGAGTGAATGTTGAAGAACATTTTACGACAGTCTTGAGGCATCATAGTAACCCGTAGCTTACACATATCAATACTTAACTGAAGTAACTCAGAAATAGCTATAGAAAGATTTAACACTAACTACATACTAAATACAGTATCTACTTTGAGTCTCGGGTGAGGATGATGATGCAGTGATGTGTTCTTATGTAGTTTCTGCATTACTTTAATAAATGGTGTAAGAAATCTTACACATTAGAGAGATAAAGGTAGGTCTAGTGAGTTAACTAGTCGAGTACAGTACCTGTCAATGTAAGTAGGGTCATTGTTGCAGGCAGCTTTAAGTATCATCAAATGTACAATGGAGTCCTGTAGTGGCTGGACAGAAGCTCTGAAAATAGAAAGATAACAATTTATATCATTGTGATGATAATAGAGTTGTCTCACTTTTCATATGTTGTTAACCCTTCTATGATAGTTCTTTGTACATTAGAATAGAGTCGGTTCTAATTCTTCATGTTTAGGAGCAAGTTGACTTGATGCTAAAGAGAAAGGATATTGTAAACAGCTATATATACAATACTATATCTTACCTGGTTCAGTTGGGAACATACTCATGAGTCGTGGTATAAATGAGGTGAAGATAACGTACAACCTAAACATTATATTGTTAACTTGCTATCATCTATTGTGGTGGTATAAACTGACCTTGGTATTGTTACATGTCATACATAGATGTAGTCCTCTGTGTAATGTTTTAAATCCTGCTAATATGACTTGACGAGGCTAGAAAAAAAGAAGAAAATAAACAAGTGATCAAACAAAAAAACCCATACAACTACACAATAATATAGAGAAGTTATTAACATATTATAAAACTATTATTATTGTGTGTAATCCTTACCAGTACAAGGAGAAGAAAGGTGAGTATTTCTAGGGCAGTACACACACTAGCATAAGTAGGCGCATTATTAGCAGCAGCAGCTGCAGACCAGCAGGACCAGCTGCAGCACTTGAATTATCAACTTGAGACTAGCAAAACAAAGATGAGTAATGTCACATGACAAATGTACTATACTTACAATAGTGTCTAAAAGTTCCCAAACCATGACAATTTAACATCAATACCTGAAATCAGAGCCAGGATCACAAGACCACATAATTAACATGTTCTATGTGTCTTACTTGGCCAGAGATCTGGTTTGAGAGCAGTACGAATTAAAGAGACACTCTTTTAGACAGTGCTTCACCAGAAGTAGGAGGTGAGCCAGGAACATTAGTGACTTGAGAATCATTTGACTAAATATAAGAGTATTTAAATAATTCATTTTGGTCCACCAGTAGCCATTACCTGACAAGCTAATCAATGAGGAAGTTAATAATGGAGTCAAGCATGTTGTTTGTCGAGTGGCCATGTTGGATCAGCCACTTGAGGCTGACTTCTCTGTCGTTTTAGACCACCCTCAGTCGAACCATTACCACTAACAGAAGAGGCCACAGTACTGTCACTTGCAGACCGCTTCATTCCCAACTAAAGACAACAAAATATATACCTATTGCTTTAGGATTAAAAATATACATACCATGACTCTCCTCCACTAGTAATAGTATCTTTTAGAATACCATGTTCCATTGGGTCTCCCTAACAAAGAAGTCAGTCAGGTGTTTATGTTTTTTAATTAAACTTACTTCCATTCTTGGACTTCTCTAGCTCTTTGAAACTCCCCATTTTATAATGACTCAGTCAAATCTACTGCTAACTTCTCTGTTCAATAGTAGCCTTGAAGATACACAAAACAGTTGATACCAATCTATAATACAGTACATTAAACTAACATTACTGGTAAGACCTAGTCTCTGCATTGAAGAGACCATATGTTGTACAAGATGTTGTCTAACTGGATAATACACTTTATAATGACGACATAACAGTTGTCTAGATAGAGATGTCATATCCATTAACAGAAATAATTAGTTGACTCACAGCATATGTACCAACTGAGCTACTGTCTGACCTTCTTCTACAATGATCTTTTTGGTCCAATGAACTAAAGTAAGCCTAATGGGATAAGGGAGAATCCTGCTTGATCTAATACTAGGTAAGGCTTTACATAGCATCTTCCATTCTAATAGGAACCACGGGGGTTAATATGATCCAGAGCTTGTCGAACAATAGCTCTAGCTTCGATAGCATGTGCTTTTAACAGACTATGAAGACCATGTGGTTATTAGAAGACATGTATACCACCATCTCTCTGTATATAGTTTCTATATTGTCTTACTTGTAGTACAATTCTTTTATGAATGGCAAATTAGCAATAATGTGAGCAGTATAAATGTCCATGATATTTGGTAGCAGGATCCTAGATAAAGAAGTCAATTAGTACGACTATAACATCTACTTACAACACATTGCTTAGGCAACAGACAAGGCCAAGCAAATGTCATCAATCTCCACAACTTAGCTCCTTGTTTTCTGAGAGGAAAAAAAAATACACAAATAATTATTAACATTTGTCCTCCTTCTCTTACTTATTATTGGAATCATGAATGTGGTGGGAGCAGCATGTTCTACTAATAATGAAGAGAATGAAGTAGGAGGATACACAACAGAGTCCTAAAGAAAGATGTGTAGAGATAAGAAAACTATATCAATATTTCTCACAGAGCTTCCAAATGGTTTATCAGGGTTGAGACTTTGTGATAAAACCGCTATAACGTTAGTGTCGTTATCTTTCTCTGGATCAGGAGGACCGCCCAACAGCTGTAGGGGAAGAGATGTCAAAAGAGTTGTAAAGGTATATATAATTGATTACCTCATCTCCTTCATTTCTCTCAAAAGAACAGTGAACATTGGAATTAAAAATGCTGCAAAATCTTTTAAAAAAGAAATTGTACAATTAATAAATTATTAATTAATCTACACAACGTCCAATATATTACAGGTGGTAGGCATTACCCTAGCTTTGAGTTCTTGGGGGTAGTCTGGTAGCAAAAAAATGTCAACAAATTTAAAAAAACACAGTTCTTTTCAATTCAATGCTATATTTTTTAGCAACTTCATTCTCTAAGTACGATTTGAGGAAAGGAAAGGAGTAATGTGACACAAACATGAACGCTTTCAAGAGATAGAAAAGAGTCTCAATGTCGTCTTTATGGTACCTAATAAGGGGACAAATTAGAGTACATTAGATCTAAATACTGAACTCGTACTTGCAATAACATAGTAAACATTTCACTAGCATAGTACATTCTTGCCAAGGACTCAATGGAACAGTATCCTAAAGAGATAGAGACATAATATTGGCGTATTTAAAGGGGTTTTGTACTTTAACAATGAGGGTATGATATGTTTCAACAGCCATATCTTCTTTAAATAGTCCACTACAGTTTTTCTTGTCTTGAATCCCTCCTCATCTTGTTCCAGAGAAAACCTGAACAAGAGAGGACATCATTTGGAACGATGACTTATATTATAACTTACTGACACAGTGCAATACCTGATATTGTAATTCAGACCTTTTTTGTGCTATAGCTTCTTCCCATACCAGGAGTCTAAGAAATGATGATTATTGAGTTATTATAACAATGACTCTTACTGCTGATATTTGAGCATTGAATGTAGCTAATATCAGTTTCTGTGGATTAGTTGAGAGATATTCTTTTAATGTTGCACCATCCTTTTGTCGTAGAAAACACTGAGAGAGAAAGAGAGAGAAGAGAGAGAGAGAGAGAGAGAGAAAGAGAAAGAAAGAGAGAGAGAGAAGATGAGCATCATATCTACTGACAACTTACATGAGTATTCCTAGTGACAGTGGTTCAATAAGAGCAAGAAAAAGTCCAAACAGTTAAAGATGGAAATCTAATCGCAAATTTTAACAGTGGATCACGAAACAGACTACTGAGCTATATAATGAAACCATCATATAACAGTACATAGTCTTTAATGGTTTATGTACTTCAGTGCCAGAGCTTTTTTCAGCTTTAATACACAGTGCTAAGAGAGGTTCAAATAGTTTAATGATACGCTGTAACATGTGGAACCTCTCCAAGATAAGAAACATACTGAACTTCTAAAACAAAGGCATAACATATCTTATATCCTCGTCCATTGACTCCTCTCTTCTTATTGTTTCGTCTTTGACCTCCACTAACTAACACATCAACCCAAACGTCTTAAATCAGATGAACTAAAAAATAATAAAATATATAATTTACCATTATTATTTTAAAATGTTGATCATACTTAATCATGTTTGTGGTTCCGGACCAAAAAATTGTCACACAATGAAAAAATATGACGTTGGCCGGAGAATCGAACCCGGATCTACTGCTATGGAAGGCAACAATGCTAACCATTACACCACCAACGCTTACTTGTTACCAACAACTGAGGTTTGTGTGCTAATAGATACATCTAATATTAGACCATTGTTTTGACTACAACCCACTGGTAGTCTAACTACTGAATAGTATAAATATACACTACAATATTATAGTACTCACTGGTAAGTTCTACTATTGAAGTAGTATACATGTACAACTACAATATTATAGTACTCACTGGGTAGTCTAAATAACACTATTGAATAGAACACTATGTACTCAACACCACTCAATTAAGTTGAGCAGATATTAGTAACTATTAAAATAATAACATAAAAACCACACCTCTTGTTATCCTAATTAATGTCTCATTCACCAGTGCCTAGTGCACTTACCAATAATGATTCACACATTTTTTTCATTGAAGGAAGGTGGAAAATAGTTCTACCATGTGAGTGAGTCTCTGTAGGAAGTGGGGATTTAGGCTAACCGGTAATTCCTAACTATCAATGAGCAATGGTCGTAATGGCAGCTGTGTACTACCAATATCACTCTGAGATGTGGTCAGCCCATAAACTGCATGGAGAAAGAGAGAGAGAGTAGATATACACTACTCAAGAATGCAGTCAAAAACTACTTTCATCATAGCTTCCTTGCCTGCATTTTGTAATTCATACGAATAGAATTAAGAGCTTATACAAGACACCAAATATTCTCTCTCTCATTTCCGTGAGATATGTGCAAGCAGCCAATGCAGCTATAAGACAATTATATTTTAAATAATAATATATTATAATAGTAGTGACATACCTAGTCCACTGATCTTGAGGTGGTACTAGACTTTGAACCCTTTATAACAGGTAATTTAGATAGTACATGTCAGTCCACCCTTCACATAAAGTTTAGTAACTAAAAGAAAAACAAACTTGTAAGAGTATTAAGAATATATTAATATAGGGTAACCTCTTGAAAGAATACTTTATGTTCTGGGACAGAGAGATTGAAATAGAGAAAAGACGAGGAGATAAATTACAGCAAAGTATATCCATCCTAAATGATAAAAATGATATAAGTAAATTAAATTATACAGAGTATCTTATATATACATGTATATACAGTATGTTATAGTACAGTATTGTATTATATGTATATTACATATTATAGTACATGTATTGTATATATGTATAGTACAGTATGTTATAGTACATGTATTGTACTCATATGTATATTACCGTATGTTATCTGTACATTTTTGTAGTATATGTATATTACAGTATGTTATAGTTAACATGTATTGTAGTAATATGTATATTACAGTATGTTTATAGTACATGTATTAGTACGTAATGTATATTACAGTATGTTATTACATGTATTGTATTACAGTATATATACAGATGTAACTATAGACATGTATTGTAGTCCATGTATATACAGTATGTTATAGTAATGGTATTGTAGTACATGTATATTTACAGTAATGTTATAGTACAGGTATTGTAGTACATGTATATTACAGTATGTTATAGTACATGTATTGTAGTATATGTATATTACAGTATGTTATAGTACATGTATTGTAGTATATGTATATTACAGTATCTTATAGTACACATGTATTGTATGTATATGTAATATGACACAGTATGTTATAGTACATGTATATACACATATTGTATAGTACATTATTGTATTTATATGTATATTAAAGTATCTTATAGTACATGTATATTTACAGTATGTTATAGTACATGTATTTAGTATATGTATATTAAAGTATCTTATAGTACATGTAATTACAGTTGAATACCATTAGAGCAATTTTGAGTATTGATAGGTTGATGTTTAGTAGATGGTTTCTTGTGGAGGATCATTCCACAAGGAGTTCTTTATGAGGTTCAATAATGGAGGATACAGATTTACCTGCCACTTGATTTAATAACATGAGACTTTATGATGAGCCTGAATATGGAGAGTAAGAGAGGAGAGAAGAGAGAGAGAGAGAGAGAGAGAGAGAGAGAGAGAGAGATAGAGAGAGAGAGAGAGAGAGAGAGAGAGAGAGAGAGAGAGAAGAGAAAGAGAGAGAGAGAGAGAGTCGTCACATATTCATACATTGTTTAAAATGAGAGACAACAGTTGCTAAATTCAAGTCAGTATCAGACAAAGTTTGTACAACAAACCAGTGATCATGATTATTCCTGTGAATCTGAGGACCCAACCAATAACTAGGCAGTATAAACTTCACACCACTATCTTAAGATAATGGTCTCCAGTGATTCAACAAGGTCCTTAACTCTACCACTACTGACTACATTGAGTTGATAGTGTAATCCAATGAAAGCACAAGCAATGAGGATGTCCCTGTTAGTTACTATGAAGTAGGTATTAGTATTGAATTGATATCATTTTCTAAGAATTACTTTTTGGTTTTTGTAATACAATTATGAGAATAATCTGTTTAAGATAATTAACATTTCATGAGATTCCTAATAACATCTACTTTAATGTTTTCTTTAAGTTACATAACCTCTAATTCTATAGTAAAAGGGACAATGTCATGATACACTCACAAAAAACTAGACTACTACTACTTTAATCAATCTATTGACTGGTCCATGTGAAGTTACAATTCCACAAACTGCCCTCTTATTCATCTTTTATACATTAGATAAACTTAAATTACTAGTCAAAGAAAGGTTATCTATATTGAAACACTCTTGATGATATAGAAGAGTGACAGTCCCATGGTATGCATGCACGGTAAAAGTTATATAAATGCCAGTTCTTGTAGGTTGAGTGCAATAAAATTTAGAGAATACTTTTCTTTGTCTTTAGCAAACAACTATTCTTGAACAATAATGATCTTGTCATCATTTACTGTCCTCTTATTTGGGCAATAGTTCTTTGCAGTCTTATCTCTGATGGTCAAGCAGGTTTGACATAAAGTCATCTTCACCTGATACACTGCAAAAATGACACCCTCTTTCCTCCCCTCGCCAATATTAGCAACATAGTCAATGACCTTGCCACTAACTACTACAATATTTTGCCTCTTTAACACAATTTTACAGGTATGGCTACTCTTCTCCAGTTAGATCTTGTACGACAAGTCATAACATCATCTGATGACACTAGGTAACTGTAGTTCAAGTCAACAAACTCTAAAGAACATTTTGAGGAAATTAAACAATATATCAGATGACTCTTGATATCACATTACAAGCTATAGCTACCAATGTCTTACGAAATCAACAGGCTATTGACAAAATGAACAAAGAACAAAACCTCTACTTACTTCCTGTAAAGAAAAAGTTAAGATGAGATGCCTCATAGTGTGTCTGCGATATACCAAGCTGTTGGTAAGAAAGGACCAATATATGTCTATTGTCATATGGAAGAGTTGTGTAATTCCTGGAGGAGGATGGACAAGAAATAGCTATCTGGATAATGTCTGACTCCACAGAGGTATGTCCTCCTGGGTTTAAACTGTATCATCAGAGGTATTAGAGCTTGTGGAAAACAAAGTTCAAGTGCTGGTTGTCAGTCAGTTAAGTTTCTTTCCAAGGCATCAGTTACTCTCAGGTGCTGTGGTAGGTAGTGGGGTATCAGTATGGATCACCAATGCTGTAGATAAACTCTTGGAACAGGACATAAAACAATTAACAGTCACTATGTTGAGGTATTAGTCTTACACATGTTCTCCTCGTCAACATATCTGGACATTTATGGCTGGTCTTATTGATTCAAGCATTTATCTTGATGGTCGTTTAATTGTCCCTGTTCTCAACGTAGTACTCAAAAACAATCTTCAAAGTTTTATAGGAAATGATTACTTTTTGTGAGTCAGGAAATCAAGATCTTAATGCCAATTCATGTTTTATAGGCTTTACACAACGATCCTCTTTGGGATGGTAGTGGTTGTGGTTTCCCTTGAAAATTATTGTTGTCAAGCTCCTGGTCTTTCCGTGTTTTACAAGGCTCTCAACTTTAACACTACTCGTAGACTATATTGAGATGAGGGTGTGTGGAGATCATTCTACTGGGGATGAGGATGTCCCTGTTAGTTATTATGAAATATATGTTAATATAGAACATCTCAAATTGATATTAAATTAAATAAGTTCTCTTTTCAGCTCCAGATAAAAAACCTTTTGTAGGCATCATTATGTTAATGTTTTTTTTCCTTCAATTTCTCCTACAATAGCAATTATTATAGCATTGTATATAATAATGATTGTTTTATTCATTGTCTGGATGGATGATATTCTAGTTATTTTAATCTTTTAAAGCAATGTCCATTAATTGTGTCCTCACTCTCAAACAATCACAGCAAAAAATAAGATTTACCTTAACCTATCTTCAAAAGAGAAAGATGAAATGTCATAGCATGTTTTGATCTGGTAGGAAGGGTGAATATTGTGGTTACTAGGATTTAATTGATGTATTAACTGGTCAATGTGAAGTTACATACCACAAACTGCCCTCTCATTCATCTTCTATACATTAGACAAATTTAGACTATCAGTCAATAGAAAGTTATCTATATTGGAACTCCCATCAGTTAAATAGAGGAGTCCACAGTCCCATACCGCATGCAAGGGTAAAGTTATATAAATGTCATTCTTGCAGGTTAAGTGCAATAAAATTTAGAGAATACTTTTCTTTGGGTTTTCACCAATCAACTCTTCTTGAGCAATAATGATCTTGTCATCATTTACTGTCCATTTATTGGGCAATAGTTCTTTGCAGTCTTATCTCTGATGGTCAAGCATTGACATCAAGTCACCTTCACCTGATAACACGTGCAAAATGACACCCTCTTTCCTCACCAATATTAGCAACATAGTCAATGACCTTGCCACTAACTAGCTACAAAGATTTTGCCTCTTTAACACATCTTTACAAGGGTATGGCTACTCTTCTCCATTTAGATCTAGTACGACAAGTCATAACATCATCTGATGGTCAGCTAGGTAACTGTACTCAAGTGAACAAACTCTAAAAAACATTTTGAGGAAATTAAATAATATATCAAACATGCTTGATATCTCATTACAAGCTATAGCTACCAATGTCTTCAAAATCAACAAGCAATTGACGGCATTATCACACTTTATGAAGTAAACAAGAAAGGTCCTTATTGTAGGCTTCACGTTTCTTGAACTCTTGCAAAAAATTAAGACCAAGTGGCCTCATAGTATATCTGGATATTACCATTTGGTGGTAAGAAAGGACCAGTGTTGTTTATTGTCACATGGAGGAGTTTGTGTAGTTCTGGAGAGGATGGACCAAGATAGCGTATCTGGATATGATCTGACTCTGCAGAGATTGCCCTTCTGGTTTAGACCGTACAGTCAGTAGGGGTGTTAGGGCTTGTGGACGAGAGAGTTCAAACAGTGGTAGTTGTCAGTCAGATTAAATTCCCTTCTAATGGTATCAAGTATTCTCAAGTGTGTGGTAGGGTAGTGGGTGTCAGTATGCTTCACCTGATGGGCTAATACAACTTATGGAACGAGGACATGATATATCAACAGTCACTATGTTTGATGGTATCATTCTCACACGTGGTTCTCCTCGTAACATGTCTGGACATTTATAGCTGGTAGTGATTCAGTATCAAAACACCTCAATCATTTGTAGGTGAATACTATTTTTACTGAATCGGAACTATACCTAACCTGACTGGGTAGGAAGACTGTGGACAAATAACCCACTTTGGGATGGTAGAAAATGTGCATCTTATCAACAAGCTTGTAAAACCCAGGCGCGTCCTTTGGTTTAACAAGACACTCAGCTCAATTACTACTGACTACATTGAGATGAGAGTGTGTGGAGATGAAAGTACAAGAATGAGGATGTCCCCTGCTAATTACTATGAGAATATATTTAAGTAGAACTGAACATAGCATTTTTTAATTTCCTTTTTAAAATTGATGTTTTTTAGATATTGATTTACTCTTGAATACAATTAAGTTTTTTTTTTGAGTTAAAAACATTTACCTACTTCTCACTAGCTAATAATTACTCATGTAGATACTAAGACTCACCTGTTTTCTAACACTTCATTTGGTGTAATAATTTCCTTTACAATATGACGTGTGACAGCACTAAATGCTTTAGACTGGACTAGCTCTAGTGAAGACTATTTGAAAAAGATAGAGAGAGACTCAAATTTTGTGCAAGAATAATATCAATTTTAACATTGTTGTGCCTGACTTATTATAGGGATGTCCCTTTTCACATATTAAAGGACATTACAATAGGCAAAGACTCTACTACACACTCCATAAATGTTAGACATACACACTGTAGTACAACATACAGTGTTCTCTTCGATAAGTTGAATTACAAAGTTTTAACATCTTCTCTAACAACTCCTCTGATTGTAAAACAGTACCAGAAGATACCTACCATTAAGATAAGACACTATTATTCAATGCAATAATGTACACATATATTATAATACACTTATATTATAAATACACATATATTATAATACACTCATATTATAATAACAATACATACTTCATGTGCTAAGATCATTTATTACAAACATGAGAGCCTAAGAAATGTCACTGATGATTTATACCCACTTCGTGGCATCTTCTCAAGAAGAAATAAGCCAACAGCCCCAACATCTAAAATTAACAGAAAATATAGCTAACGTACAATAAAAAACAGTTTCATTTTTAATACCCCCACATTATAATTAGAAGTAATAAATACAGGGTTATATAACTTTACCGCCACTCTTGGCATACCAGGGCCCTCTCATAACAACAGCCACACAATTTCTCTACACTACCTCAAACAAGGAAGTTCACATGCTTTCTCTTTGGTCTCCAACATAGTAGCAGCTGTCTCACAAATAAATGTAAGAGCTAATTCTGCAATACGACAGAGTTTCTTTCTCTTATCACTAGCCACACATTTTTCTACAGCAATCCAAAAGAACATAAACATCCATAGTATCTTGAGAACTGAGGAGAATATATCAGTAATATAGATCGAAATGAATTGTATATCTACTCTATTATATAAATGAGATAGTAATGTTAGCTTTATCAACAAAGACAAACATAAACGAGTAGTTATATGTAAGTATATATATGTTAATGAACTTACAGTTGTTGAGGAAGTTGGCAAGAAGCTGAAAAAAAAGCAAAAAACAGATGTCCACACACAATATATTATATAAACTGAATTAATCAGTGTTAGTTACATAAGGATATATATATATATATATATATATATATTATTATATTATATATATATATAATATATATAATAATATATATATATATATATATATAATGTTAGTTACATATGATAAACATAAGCTGAATAATCAGTGTTGGAGTTGTGACATAGGATATATATTATATTATCTGAATTAATCAGTGTTATTTGTTATGGGGCTATTATACTTAATATCAGTGTTATTTACCATGAGGATATATATATATAGATACTGAATTAAATCAGTGTTACAGTTACATAGGAGATATACTATTATATACTGAATTAATCAGTGGTAGTTACATAGGATATATATATATATATATACCTTAAGTGGTTGACTAATCAGTTTTTTCGTTTACATAGATATATACTGAATTAATCAATGGTTAGTTACATAGGATATAGATAGTGGATTAATATGTTAGATTAAACAGTAGTATTATATAGATCGATACTAATTAATCAGTGTTAGTTACATAGGATTATATATTAAATGTGAATTATATCATGTTAGTTACATCTGGATATATATAATATACTACTTGTAATCAGTGGTTAGTTTACTAGATATATACTGAATTACTCATGTTACATAGTTACTGATAGGATATATATATATATTAATGAATTAATCAGTGTTAGTTACCTAGATATAGTATCTTATACTGAATTAATCAGTGTTAGTTACATAGGATATAATATATATACTGAATAAATCAAGTTATTTACATAGGATATATATATATATATAACTTATATGACATAACAGGTTTTGTTGCAACAGCTTTTTTTTTTTTTTTTTAACCCCTGAAGTGATATGTTCTAACCATACCAGCCAAAAATAACGACAGCTTTCCTTTCTTAAGTCACGTAACACATGCAAAACTAAAAAAAAGACAGTAACAAAAAAATTGAACTAAATACATAATTTATCTTTATCGATACAATAATTTACAATGAACTAACAAAAATCGTAGTAACAATTATCTAATATTCTTTAGTGACATATGGTAGTCAATATTATAACTGTAGAGTTACTTACTGAAGACTCCTTTAAGAGCAGTTTTCAAATGTTTGTTCTTGCTATTTTATTAGTACATTGTGGCATGAAACTGTTGTTTGAGTCTATTAGCATTGAATTCCACAGGTTTGATAGTGATTTGACGAAGGAGTTGATAGAGATCAGTATCCACAGTCATTTAAATTAATGAAACTTAAAGATCGCTTCTGAGAGAAGAGAAAGATGTACCATCAATATATAAGAAAGAACGTGTATCATCTTGTAATACTTACTTGTATTAGTAACCATGCTTGTTGTCGATAAAACACATCAGTTGTATGAGGTTTTTAACAGTTTTACAGCAACTCCACAGCCTTATTCAGATAACTCAGTACATTACATTAATAATGACAATTAAATTACCTTTGCTACAGGAATCTCAACTGACATTCAGCATCAGAACATGTTACCATATTTCCAGAACCATCAATCAAATTTTCATGGTATTTCCAACTAAACAGAGAACATATCAATGAATTACAATGTTCACTTAATTACAAACAATTACTCATTAAATTACTCCATTCACAACAACAAATCAATACAGAAGGAATATGCATTATCATTAATTTACCTGCTGTGGTGAAGTCAGCATTTTCCTGTTACTACCTCCAAATTTACCCAACACTCTGAAGCTACTTGAGCAATATTTTCATCATTGTTATGAAGTGTCTGCCATAATTGCCTGAATTGATAAGAATTAAACATTAAAGATACGAGAATCACAATTAGATCTGACTGCATCACTGAGCTCTCACTGGTTGTATTGTTCATAGAGAAATCAGGTTGTAGATTATCTACACATAGTTTTTCTAGTGTACGTAGACCTTGACTGAATAAAGTTTGAGATCCATTAGAGCCGAGACTAAAGGATCATTATGAAGATGAAGGTTATGGAATAAGAGAAACTGCAGTCAAAGAAGAGTAAGTAAATTAGGCGGAGAGAGAGTGAACTGTGAAAAAACTGATGTAAATAAGGCATTGTTAAGAATTATGATATTGGATACTGGTTAAGATTTTGTAATTAACCAGTGCCGAGTTTAATTTTCTGACTACATCCTTTCATTATACATTATTCAAAGTCAGACCTAATTGGTTTCAAGTTGACAGGGGGGACCTGACTTTGGAGAGATAACACATAATTAAAAATTTCTTGTCTTTTGGACCAAAATGTAGTAAAATTACTAATATTATAACAGTATTCCTA
>NW_024533506.1:35000-40523 GCF_016097555.1 Gigantopelta aegis | reverse complement strand
GCCATACTCACTTTGTTGTTACAGAACCACGCCCCACCCATACACTCAAGAACGAGTGTCCCTAATTCAAAGTCCTAGTTCGTTCTTAGATCCCACCACTACCAATGCATACTGTCTGGGCCCACCCAGCAACAGAAAGGCTTAAGAGAACATGCGGATAGCTCAAGAGAGATTGGCCCTAAAAATCGCTCCTTGTCCATTACGGTATTTCTGGAACTCGACCAAAAAGACCCATTCCAAACCAACATCATGACAGTCACATGACACTATAACCGCTGGAGGCGTAGTAGTAAATATAGAGACTAACGACTAGTAAAACTGTCACACCATTTTTTTGGACTCATAAAAACGTTACAGCTTGTATTGACGTTAAAAATGGTCCTGCTCGTGTTTAAATTCGCTGTACCATATGATGGAAATTTGATTAGATTATTTAAACAAATACCTCAAAAAAATTGGTAACTACTATCTTAACATATCACAATTAGTTATGTAACTTTATTCTTACAAGTATAAGTATTTAGGATCTAACAAGTGATTTTTTAGTAGGTGTAATATCCATAGAAACGATCACACCTTATTGTAGACTATATATAATTTATATATAATATATTATATAATATAATGTATTGTATGATATATATTTATTTATATAATTATTTTTTCAGTACTGCTAGTGCTCAAATATGGATTTTTGGTTTCCAAGCTTATGAGCATATGTAATAAGATGTAATGATATCATGATGTAATGGTATATGATGTCGGTTATATGATGTAAATTCTCATGATTTTTACCTTCAGTCATTATATTACAGCTGCTAAAGTAATTGACCATTATCAGATGTGTTTAAAATTATATTTTTATTTCTTTTTTTTTACAGTCAAAACTATCAAGGACTTTTTACCTTACATTATTTTAAAAACCGATTTCCAAAACCAGTTTTAAATCCATTTTTAGCTCGTTAGTAGCCAGAAGAACACGGCTGCTTACGAATGTAACCACAACCTCCTAATTAGCCGACTAAAATTGCTGCCAACCTGTTTTTGACATTAAGGAATATTCAAAAGCAAGGATCGAGTAATGTAATGATTCCCATGATTGTCATAACATAAACTATAATATTATGAACTTTATATTTGTTTACAGAGGTTATTGTATCCAAAGAAATGGGCGTTGTCTTTCTTGCCGTGACCTGGACTTGTAAAACTTTACAAGCCTAGCAGTAGTCCTGTTTTTATCATCCAATTGGCCCCTTCTAAGTGGTATGTCCTTCAATTACTGTGAAGGTTGCCTGGGCTGAGGTAGAAAACTCCACACCACATCTATTCATCTATCTGTTCATCCATCATCATCAATCTATCCATTCATTATCTATATATCCATTCTTTACATTGTTAGGCCTTATAAACGATGGGTACCAACTTTATCTGAGGATGACATTAATATCGGTCATGACTACAAAGTGTACTATTTATAAATTGGCCGGTGTCAATATAATAAGTTATGATCTGTTAACAAAAACGATTTTAAAACAGGTTGAAAAAACGCACACCCTTGTGATAATAGCTGTGAAGACAATGGACGACATCATAATGATGTCATTGTTCTATTTTTTAGGACGATCGTCATTTTTTAAAGAATTATAAAACTGCCAGAGCTAAAGCAGCATTACCATTAATCAATAGTACATATTACATGAATTAGACATCATCAGTCTCTCTTTTCTCTCATATAGAAAGCAAAAAGAGCTTTGCTATTATCAGGAACACCTGCTCTTTCAAGACCATTGAACTTATATCTCAAATATCATCTCTTATAATCTTTCTCTCTCTCTCTCTATCAATATGCCAGAGATATTGTAATGGTGTACACGTAAGATTATTATATTATTATAAAGAATTATTTTTGATTTAAAAGAATAATTTGGCTGGATTTTAGTGGGTCTTCTAATATGCTTGAACTACAGTTATATATGGAGGAGAAACTAATGATTAGGTAAAATGAGGCATAAATTAAATTTTATAGATGCACAATGATTGTATGGGAGGCATAACTTGATAGTATGGATGCACAGACACTATATTAATATGTAAATGTTCAATGAACTGAGAGAATGGATGCATAAACTGATTGAATGGATGACATGAATGGAATATGGATGCATTAAACTGACTGAAATAGACACACCATACATGATAGAATGATGATAAAAGAACTGTTGGTGTATATATATTTTTAGAAGAATCAAAATCGAAGTATTAGATCAGTTGCCGTGCCAGAGAAGACAAACGGTTTGTCATTTTAAACAAACTAGTTTGACTGGTTACTAAAACAGGTTACTTAGATCCATCATGACAAAAGGTCACAGTCGAGAATTAAAGGAATTAAAAACAGAACTAAACAAGATAACTGGTTTAGAACGAGTGAGTGTGTATATTACAATTGAACTGTTCACTCTACATATATTATGTGCATTATTTAGAACTTTGACTCGTAGGACAGCTTTGTTACCTTTGTTTAGTAAGACAGGAATAATGAATTACCCAGCAATTAAGTAAGTGGGCCAGTGAAACCTCTCACAATAACAGACACTTTAATGACCTTGAAAACACCCTCAATACAGAGACAAAAATAATTATCATTAGATTAGCTAGAATGTCCTTACATAATAATAGATTGGGTGTGGCTGGTTTCATTTAAAGTGTCCTATAGGATAGGTTTTCATTTGTATTGTATGTGTAAAACTCTGACAAATGTTGTTATATACACATTTCAGAGATTATATATTAGACCAACTAGAAGGTGATCGAAAACTCTTGTATTTGCTCATCACAGAATTGTAATGGGGATGGTATTGGTGAATTCCTTACTAGCAAGGTTGATTTTTATCTATCTTACATACAATGTGTCTTACTGGGTATGTTTAGAAATATCGATATGTAAGAATTGATGGTCAAACATCACAGAGTTAAGACAAACTCATTGTGACCGTTTTCAACATGACAATCAATTGCAAGTTAGCAATATTGTCCATTACTGCGTCTAAACACAGGTATATGATAATTGTTCTATTTATCAGCACATTTTGGTAATATCGAATACAGGTCTAACACTCACTGCAGCATCATGTTGTAATATTTGCGGAAACTATTCTGGAATCCTGGAGTATGTAGACTTGAATATAAAGTATTATATTATATATTTATATCATAGGTATTAGTTCAAGCTGAAGATAGGGCTATCGTATTGGACAACATAATTCAGTCAATATTCATTATTTGGTAGCATGTCATACAGCAGATGACTTTATATGGTAATTAAAATCCCAGTCTGTCCATACATCATTTATCCATCTATCCATCCATCTGTCTATTTTCTCTATCTGTCTATCCGCATCAATGTAGGCCGATGGTTCAAAAAAAGCTCCAGTTTTGACAGAGGCTGGACTAGCAATTGAAGATTTCTCCGAAAGCTGAGAGTACACCTCTACATGAATTGAAGGTAGTAAGGTATAGCTATATATATCATGTTACTACATCACCTAAGCCATCTCGGAATAAATATAGTCTCTCCCTTTTAAAGAGTGTATTATTACTATATCATAGAGTGTTATTTCTATCAGTCTAGTTCTGATCAGCAGTTAACACTCGATGACTGGATAGTGCCTCAAGATATCACAGATGATGATACTTGTATTGCTGGATATAGTCAAGGACTGGTCATCATGAGAGTCCAGTATGGGAAGAAGAGGATAAAGATGACGATGCTTGGTTTCAATCTCTCAATGAAAACTGATTTGTTAATATGATAGAAGAAGCCTTTAATTGATGATGAAAAATAAAAACTATCATTGTTCACTTGAGTTATTATGTTTCTGTAAGACTGTTTTATTTATTTTGGCTCTGTTTTTATCTTCTTTCTTTCTGTAAAGAAAACTATAGCTTCCGAACTGGTCTCTGTTATAAGAAAGAACTTTTTAAAAGGTATTCAACAACTTTTTGTTAGTTAGGAACTTAAAAGAACAGAAACAGTAGTCCACACCTTAGACTAGATGATTAATAATTAAATTAAGAGATTGGATTTACCATATTACATATGAAATTAGATATAAAATTAGACGTTAATTAAGAACACTACTAGTAGGTCTGTGTGTATTGGAATCTTCTAGGCTTACTTGCTCCTATTTGGCCTTGTCACATTGTATTACCAATTAAATACCTGATACATATATTATATTATATGTGTGTACTATATATGACAGCTGGTCTAGTTAGATCATAACACAATCCATTATAATAACACATATAACTAGTAATATTATTTCAAGGCAATCTAAAAATCATTTTTTGAGCTAAGAATATAATTATAAATAGATAATTTTTTTCTAATTATGATATTTTTGTTCTACAAATGAAAACATGTTGAGTAAAAACTATTATACATAAATAATACAAACATACATACTGTGTCATCTTGCTAAACAGTATCGTCATGAAAAACCCATGTTGTTTTCTTGGGATTGGATGGAGCAAATCTCATATAAATACTGTCATCATCAGGTTTAATCTAAAATAAAAAGATGATAGCTTCCTAATTTATTTTATTATCCATTCATCTGTCTGTCCATTCATCTATTTGTCCATTCATCTATCTGTTTGTTCATCTATCTATCCATTTATCTATCTGTCCGTTCATCTATCTGTCCATTCATCTATCTGTCTGTCCATCTATCTATCCATTTATCTATCAGTCCGTTCATCTATCTGTCCATTCATCTATCTGTTTTGTCCATTGATCTATCTATATACCTGTCCATTTAATCTATCCACCCATTTTATTTATCCAATTCATCTGTCATCCATCCATTTATTCATCTGTACATCCATTAATTCATAGTACAAATTACTAACCTGGGACATTGACATTATTCATTGTTTAGCTCACTTTTCTAGTACAAGAACTGAGCATACTTAATATACTAAGACATACAGCCGATACATTGAGGGCAGGAGACCAGTCTTTGTCTAATATTGACAGACATATATGACCATTACTATATATATGAGGATGAACTGGTATATAAGGCTTAATAAATGTCACCTAAGAGAGAGAGAGAGAGAGAGAGAGAGAGAGAGAGAGAGAGAAAGGAGGAGAGGGATCATCAAGAATTTGAAGTTGATTTTTCCTATTGTGACTGAAATCCCACACTTCAATACAAGGAATATAATTTAGGGTCAAGATTCACAATCCAAATTCAAAAGGAAGTGTGGTATACCACATTCCAGTTATGTTATGATATAGTATCTAACCTGTGGTGAATCAAATGGATATTTGGTCAGTGAATTTGACTCTAAGTTGAAACTGTTCTCCTTCATATAGTGTCCCTTCTGCTCCTGATACATGGATCAACCAACTGATGAGATAGAAACATGTCACTAAACAGACACACACACCACACATCTTTCTTTTATTCTTACTCTGTCATGGTTGTCCTCCATAACTGAGTCATCCAGAGTCACTCC